>NW_023494794.1:15106749-15202154 GCF_904425465.1 Colossoma macropomum | reverse complement strand
ATTAGAAACAGATTTACCATGGAAAATAAGTATAAAATTAACCTTTTGTTTTTACATCAAACCTGCTGAAATATGTAAGACTATAGTCTTACCTTCATGTCAGTTTTTCGAGGGTTCTGAAATCCTCAGAACTTCCTGCACCAAATACTTAAATCATATTTAATACGTCTCTACATAGTGTATTATATCTAATATATGATAAATTGTTTTTGAAAATACTTTTCAGAACACATCATCAAAAATAAGTATAAAAATCATCTTTTGTTTTTCACCACAATTGCTGAAGTATGTAATACTACAGTCTTACCTTCATGTGAATTTTTGGGCTGCTGTTAAACCCCCTTAAATGTCATGCCAAAACACACAAAACAGTTGCAAAATGTCTTGACGTCTTTTTATCTGCAAATTCTTCTTGAAACACTTTTGCATTGCACATTGCATCAAAATTGGTGAAAACACATAAATCAGTTGTACAATGTCTCCATATAGTGTATTATATCTAATATGGTCTAAATTCTTTTCTGAAACAACGTTTGAATTTTACTCTATAACCATATATGCCCATATATATACCCAAAGTTATCTTTAAAAAAAATATTTTTGTTGAAATAATTGGAAAATGTTCCATCACAGTACCTGAAAAAACTTACTGTCCATATGAAATGTAAAAATTACCTCTATTTACTTTTAATTATGATTATTTCTGCACCAGCATTGCTGAAATATGTAAGACTACAGCGTTACCTTCATGCAAATTTTTGGACCGTTCTTAAATTCCCTTAATGTTCATGCAAAAACACGAACAGTTGTAAAATGTCTTCAGGTAGTATTTTATATCCAGTATGTTATAAATTCTGCTTGATAATTGTTTTTCCAATCACACAACATAACGATCGATATCTATATTTACAGCTTTATTTTTGGAGAGATATCACTTAACAGTTCACAGACGCACTTATCATCTAAAACAAATATAAAAATCATTTCACATATTTCCACATATTTCACATAATTCTACAAACCGAATATGTAAGGCCGTAGTCTTACCTTCATGTGCATAATTGTACTGTTTTTTCACTTTTAATTTCATGAAAAATGACACATTTTTTGAAAAATGTCTTTAAATGGTGTATTATATCCAATGTTTCTTGGAAACATAAATTCAATAGTAAACCATTTTATGTTTATCTTTCCAAAAACTTAGCTTTATTTTTTAGGAAATTGTTGAAAAAATTCACAGCACTTCTTAATTAAATTAAGCATAAAGATCGACCAAATCGGACAATGTTTGAGGGTTTAAAGTCTCGGCTTTGTGTGAAATTTTCAGCCGTTTCAAAATTCTCATTAATTTTGATTAAATTAATTTTCAAAAACAAATAAAATCAAATCAAAATCAATTGAAAAATGATGTACCATTATTACAATCTGACCTAACATGTTAGCAGAAATGTTGAATTGTTTCCATGCAAATTTAGACAATTTTGGCTTCTGGATAAATTTAAGGACACAAAACGTTTATCATTATCATTCTGACAAATATTAGACAGTAATTTGTAACAAAATTGTCTAAATATATAAACCCATATATTTGGATTTTATGTAAACTTTCAGTGATTTTAAAGAGATTAGTGATCAACAAAACCTCTAGGACACAGATGTTTAAGGCCAGTTTTGGCACAAAGTTTAAAAAATAAATAAAACTACAGCTGTACAGATTTCAGAAATGAGTAATTCCAGATTTATCTGTTTCCAACAAATTGTGTCATGCTGTACAATGCATCTAAACTGGTAAATGATATTCTTGAGAGAAAAAAAATTGAAATTTGGAGAAATCAAAAAGATGTAATTAGATGTAAAATGTTTACAAAGCTTAATTAATGCTAATTAATATGTGAATATGAAGAAAAATTACAGATTAATGTTTCAACAATTTCAAAATATTTTTAATTAGATGTTCAGGTAATAAAACCATAAAACAAAGATGTATTTGATACAATACAGTGCAGATACATCTTAATTTTAGGTCATAAATAAATCCACACATTTAGATTGTAAAAGTTTTTGTAATAACCATAAATATATGACAATTAATTTATCAGGATGAATGACAATTTAAACAAGATTACAAAAAATAGAAATGTAGCTGGTTTAAAAATGAAGAAAATCCAAACTGCCCATCAAAAGTTTGGAGCCATCTTTCGTTCTTTTAAAATTTAGAATTTTCTTGCTGTTCTTTTGATTTGATACTTCTTTCCCAAGCTATTGTTAAAAGCTCATTTTTTAACTCTTCCGGCCCTAAAGGTGGTTCAAAAACTGAAAGATTTGAGTGCTGACTTTACAACAAGAGGGCGTGGCCTTTGTCTTTATTCCTAAGCTAGCACTGTTGCTAAGCAGAGATGCTTTATTTTGCACTATATCTAAAAAGAGTTTATTACTCTCAGCTTTTAAAACTGGTGCACATTGACATACACCTGGTGGTCAAACGTGTGAACAGCAGCTATAAATCTACTCTGCCCTGATTTTCTTAATATTGGCAGAAATATTTACGTGTGATGTTCACTCTAAAAAACCAGAGGAGGCTTTAATACAGTAAAACGACAAAAAAGACATGATCATTTATATTAAAAATGTTTTGAAAAGTGAGATGTATGTAAACCTTTGACTAGCAGTACATTTCATATTTACAGTCTGAACGCGTCTGCTTCTCTCTGGGTGACTCTCTTCATTACATGCGGTTGATCTGAGCTCGAGGGAAAGCGCTGCGGTTGCTGTAGTCTGGAGCAGCGTAGGAGGGCACTGAAGATGGACCCATTCTCTGAAGAACCAAAAAAAAAAAAAACTCCATCAGAAACTGGGTGCATAGTAGACAATATCACTGATTTTCTATTTGATAAAATACGGAGTAATACAACAGCTAATATTATCAAATCATTCTCACGAAACTGCCTGAAAACTACCTAATACACATTTTTTAACCTTTAATAAATTTAAATAATGGTTAAATTATAATGGCTTAAAAAAATAAAAATTTGAATGAAAACATTTTGATTAAAACATTTTTTCAACTTTCCCTTTTGCTCTATGTTGTATACTTTATATGTTTTTTATTTATTTATTTTTTTACTGCTTTAATGTTAGCTTAATGGGGGCTATTATCGCAGTCAATACTGGTGACAAAATGTTTAATTTAGTAAGTAATCAGTTAAAATTACTAATACAAGAAAAAATGTCCTTTTTTTGAGAGAAAAAAGCTCTTAAGGCCTTGAAGTAATATATCATTGCTGTCCTAAGAAAAAAAAGCATCTCCAAAATGGTAACTTAAGAGGAAAGGGCAAAAACCTTCTTTACCTTCAATGTTAGTCAATGTAAAGAAATTTTATTTGAAGCTATTTTGGAGCTTCTATTGGCCCAATAACAAAATTTTTACACAGTGTAAAGCACAGCTGCTGAGCTCATAGTATGCAAATGGAGATTCTTTGGACAGCAACAACATATAAAAAATATAGAAAACACAACAAAACTTTGGATTTTTAGTATTTATTTGAAAAGTTCTAAAAGCAGTTCATGAATATATGTATTTCATGCTAGAAAATAATAAATTCAGTTGACACAGGCTTTTAAATTCTATTCCCTAAAAATTGGTAACAGCGTCGCAAAAAATGCTGAATATTTCAGAAAAAAACAGCTCATATAGTCTCTGATTTGACAGATTGAGATGGGACAATAACATCTTCTGAAAGTTGAGCACTTTAATTGACACTTGGTCAAAAAAGGCAAAGAAAGAAGTACATTTTTAAAGAGCTTTCAAGCTGAGAATGAACTCTATTCACAGAAAGAGCCAAATGGTGCTGCTAACTAGGAGGAGCTGGTTAGCATTAGCTTAGCATGATAGCAGCGCTGCTAACCACAGAACAGGTTTGAAGACAAAGACAGTGAAGTCAGGCGGCTGGTGTTAAAGTGACGGAGAGACGAAATTAAACCTGTTCTAAACTGTTATCTGCTGGGCTAAGCTAGCGCTAGCGTTGCTAGCAGAATAAAAGTTCCACCTATCCCACTACAGGCTCAGTTCCAGCTAACTGATCCTCATGTGTAAAGTTTATTTCTAGAATAAAGTTCTAATAAAATAAATAGCCAGAATAGCTATGCCTGAAGATGTCATATAACCTAAAACTAAACATATCACATTTATGAAAAGCATTTACGGTGTCTTAATTATTTACGTCACTGAGTAAATGGTTAATAGTTCAATTATGAAATAATGATTGAGTCGGATGCTCACCCTGTCGTCGTAAGCCTGAGGTGATGAAGGTGGGTTGTAGCTCCTGTACTGATCTGGAGACGGACTGCGCTCTTCATACGGATTCCTGCTTTTAGCGTACGGGTTACTGAGCACCTGACCTGGACCTGCTGTGTAGCTACAAATCACATAAAATACAAAACACAGTACGGCGTCAATCAAATATAAAAAATTATATATATACATATATACAGTTTAATAAATTTATTTTAACAGATTACACATATTAAAGCTATAGATTAATAAAAAAAAATGTAATCCCCTCCCCTCAAATAGAGTCAATCAGTCAACTGAATTTCACTGAAAACATGTTAAAGCATGCGTCTTCTGAAGATGTGAGTGAATTATCTACTACGGTCATCATATCTTCATCAGTACAATGTTTATTTTGAATTCTTTTGAGGCCCAAACATCGAGCCAGACCTTCTTTTAGAGCCTGTGTGTGACGTAAATACACAAAGATGTATGAAGTGGTATGAAAAACTCCCAACACGACCTCTGGCATTTAAAAAATATTAATTAAAGAATTTAAAGTGCCAGTTTGGCTGATCAAAGAGAAAATTATGTTATTAATAGTTTGACTTTGGCTGAGAGGAATTTCTGGAGACGTGCCAGTGTGTTTTCATGTGTTCATCTAGCCCACACAGATAAAACAAAATAATACTAATAATAATAATAATAATACTAATACTACTACTACTAATAATAATAATAACAATAATAATAATAATAAAATAGTAGAATAGACAGTAATAAAATAGTAATAGAATACACATTGGCTAAAAATAAATGTCAAATTAGGGTGGGGAAAAAAAAAAGAATCAAAATTGGTCATAAAAAATGTATAATTGGTTTTGAGGTGAATGCGATGAAATGCAGTTAGCACCATGCTAATTGTTGTACATGAGCTCCCATTACTTGTTAGCTACATTAGCCTCATAGCTCCAGCTCCAAACAAACTTCAGACCCCAAACATGTGTAAAGGTAAAACTGGGTAAATTTGATTTTATACCAAACTACCTTTTTAAATCGAATAGACAACCCAACTGTACTGTATTACCTGTAGGGCTGTTGGGGTCCTCCTAGACCCGGCCTATTAAATGAGCCCCCTGCTCTGGGTGATGATGGTAGAATGCTATCATATGTGCTGCATGCAGATAAAAACAGACAATGCGAAAAACATCCTCATTACAGGGTAAATATAACGTGAGAAGGAATATCTGATGTTTCATGTTTCCCATGTACCTGTTGGGTTGATGAGGCCCTCCCATTGGTGGTCTATCAGCTGTTGGACGCATGCTAGCAGATGAGCTGCAAACAGGAAAACAGTCACAATGAGAATATCTGCATGTGTTTCTAGCAGGAGCTGTGCCAATACAACAATTAATCACTGAATTATTCATTCTATTTTCCTCACACTGATACTTTAAACTCATGCACTGATATGTGCACAAAGGGGCTGCACAACCTCAGATTTTTAAAGTCGAGTCAATGTCAACTGATCGATAATGGCGTCACGAATAAAACCACAGGAGAAGGGAACGCTTTGCAGCAAGCAACTTTAAAAATCTATGACGAAGCTAAACTCCACAGGTCAGTAGAGCATGACAAGCCCTTTCCAACGAGCCCTGGATTGCACTGCTAGCCTTCCGGGAACCAGAGACATGGACCTCGGAATCTCAGAAATTTGTATCCGACTTAGGCGCACCTTAGGTGGCCTTACTGAGATGCTCGTCTGCCACTGAGGTCCGGAGAGCCAATAAATTTAAAGTATAAAATAAGAGTAACTGACTTCAAACATTACAGGATTGCAGAGTGTTACGCCCTCCCCTCCAACCACATAGGACTTTTTATTGTGGTCTTCAGGAAATAGATGATTACGTTCATCATGTGTTAGGCTTAGTATTCATGATGTGAGTTTGGCTTAATTAATTAATGAAGCCAAACTCCATAAGTCAGTAGAGCAAGATGTGTCCTTTCCAACGAGCCCTTGATCACATAACTAGCCTTTAGGAAACCAGAGATACGAAAGCCAGAATCACCAGGCTCCTCACTTGTTGTCTTCTCTGAGGTGTTCATGTTATTAGTGTCATAATCATGAGATCAGTGACTGTCGACATCAAGATTGTCACTGCCGAGCGCTAAAGTTGACTAGTCTGTGTGACCCCTAGCATACATACCCATTGCTATTTTCCAGTTAATGTGGGTGTAGTACTTAAATAATGCCAGTAGGTGGCAGTAGAAAGAAAAGGCCAAAAATCTCATAAGGCTTTTATGAGCTAGTTTAGAGAACCACAATAGGAAAGGACTGTTTGACTCACATGCAAAATCAGAAACTGCTTAGCATGAGCGCGCAATGAAAACAAACAGAGTTCCATCAGGGATGCTGGAAGGTGTTTTTAAGTTGGGGGTGCAGAGATTTTAAGCAATATATTCGTGAACTTTGACATCAAGCAAAATGATTTGCCTTTTTGTTAAGTGATTTTTTTTCTGATAATTTACATCAGAGTGTGATGTGACGTGCCGTAAGGTGACATAATGTGGCGAGAGAGGAAAATATACCCACATAATTGACACATCTAACAGCTGGTGCACACCCTGATTTCTCTGCTCTTCCCCTTCCGGATGAACTTTATGCAATGAGTTGATTGGCATCCAATCAGATTGTTAATGTGTGGTGTGGTAACCAATTGTGTCACGTCCACCATCACACTCGAACACACTCCGAGTGGGAGATGTAATGGTATAAAACAATGATATAAAATGATATAGAAACATTAGGCTGCTTTTGGGCTCAGAAATGTCCTAAAGCTCTGCACACATTTTTCCAATTTGCACCTTAACCTCTGTGTGTTTTAGTGCCGAGCCCCCAAAGCAGCCAGCAGGGGGCGAGGGAAGCGATTCTGTTTGCTTTAATGAAAATACATTGTTAATGTAAATAGTGCACAGCTAAGACAAGTTTTTAAAATATATGAATAATAAAATAAAACTCCACTCTAAAACAGGCAGATATGGATCTTTACTACGTTCATGTCAGAACTTTTTTTTTCTTTTTCTTTTTAGCAGTTGTGTAAATCCAATTCTTAAGTCTAGAGAGGTGTTGCAGCAACCTCAGCACCCCCACTTCCTCCAGAACTCAGCATGAATGTTCATGATAGCATGAATGTTCATGAATGAACAGTCACTGAGTTCCCCTTCACACTAATAAAAACAGTGCACAGAAGCGCAGACAACCCGAGCCAGTTTAAATAGTTAGTGAGAGGTAAGATTCTGAGCACTGTGGTGATTTTAGAGTGCAGTTTACGTCAGACAGTCTGTCTTTGCACTTCTGTGTGAAATACAACAAAAACTCTCCTGCACATCTCACATCTTAAACTGCGGCTCCTATTTTCAAACTACTAACACAAGACTTTCTGTAGACGTCTAGAACACAAGTCTTTTTTTTTTTTAATATGGTAATGACGCCTAGTTGACTAGTAAAAATGAATAACACCTCATATATACAATACATTGAAAATTTGATGATGGAAACTGAAGTGCTGATGATTGTGCTAAGACAGAGTGTGTGAGACAGATTTGTCTGAAGAACGTTTTCTGTGTACCTGTAGGGCGGCCGAGCGTCTCCCATTGATGGTTTCTCAGCAAAAGGACGTGAGTTATCTTGAATGCTGAACACAAAGAGAAAAACACAGTATGAGGGAATATACATGCATCAGCAACAACCTCTGCAACTCTAAGGCTTGACTTATAGTCAAAACACAATATGCAGATTACTGTATATTAAGAAATCTACTTAAAAAAAGAAAATTTTAAAAATCTGTCCAGGACCTCAGAGAGTCAAGGACTCAGGGATTCAAGGATTCGGGTTTCAGGGACTCAGGGACAAGGGGACCTTCAGCTGTTCTGTGAACAAGGGAAATTCAGGAACTCCTGGGACTCTAAGACCTCAGGAATTCAGGGACTTGGGATTTAGAGATTTAGAAATTCAGGATTCAGGAACTCAAGGAGCTCATGAGTCTCGGGGACCTAAGGGGTCAAGGATGCAAGAATTTAGGATTCAGGGACTTAAGGATTCACAGAAGTAAGGGAAAGGGGGGAACACAGGAAACCTGGGAACTCTGTAAATTCAAGGACTCAGGGATTCCAAGATCTCAGTAACTGATGGACCTCAGAGACTCAAGGGCCCAGGAATTAAAGGATTGAGGATTAAAGTATTCAGGGACTCCATGACATCGAGATCTTGTGCTACTCTGTGAACTGGGGAATCTTAGGGACCTCTGTGACTCTAGGACCTCAGGAATTCAGAGACTCAGGGTTTAGAGACTCAGAATTCAGGAACTCAAGGAACTTATGGATCTCGGGAACCTAAGGAGCTCAAAGATGCAAGCATCCAGGATTCAGGGGCTTGAGGACTCACAGAAATAAGGGAAATGGGGGAACTCAAGGACCTCAACTTTTTTGACACCTCAGAGAAGTCAGGGACCTCAGAGAACTCAAGGACTAACGCTGCGTTTACACTGCTCCAGCAGGTCAATACTCCGCATTGGTTCTGTCAGGCTCATGATGAGTCTGGTGTGTCGAGTTTGGGGGATGCAATGCATCACAAAGTTGAGAGGAGCTGAACTTCATGCTAATGAATCAATGAGTCAACGTGAAGCATTTACCTGATCAGGAGGCAGCTGACGTTTGCAGTTCAAGGTATGAAACATTGGTTCTTTTTTCAAATGTTCCTGCGCAACATGGAAGACCAGTCGCAAAAGCCAATACACTTTAACACAACTTTTTACCTCCATCTGCAGGTCAGTGCTCACCTGTACGGGCGTGAGGATGCAGTTGGCGCAGTAAATCCACCTTGTGGTGGGCTCGGATCAGGAGGATGACCATTAGGATGACCTTTAGGACGAGCCTTAGAGAGAAAGAGAGAGAAACAGAAAGAAACAAACAAAAATATGACAATTCTGATACATAATGTAGTCACAGCTAAGAATTTTGCAAAACACAACTTTACAATAAATGCAAAAACATATTTATTATTATTATTATTAATAATAATAATAATAATAATAATAATAATATTTAATAGAACATCTTCCGCAAACAAAGCAGCTCAAAGTGTCCTACAATTGAAAAGTAAAATTAAATAATAAAAACAAAAGCACAATCGGAACAGAAAGAATAAAACTCAAATGAATGATAACAGTATTTTAGTTAATAACTGGGTTAAAATATACATTTTCAAATGATTATTAAACATATAAACTGAACCTGAAAGCAGAATAGAAACAAAATAAGGAAACCTAATACGATCGAACAAAAAAATAAGTAGTAGAAGGTGACGAGTTCCACAATTTAGAGGCATAAAAACAGAAGCAAGCCACTCCACTGTGTCTGTAGTGTGGAGAAGGACAGAATCTGCTGATCTAATGTCATGTGTTGGAACACAAACTGAGGCACACAGGAGCTTTAAGGCCATTTAGGGCTTTAAAACCAATATAAGAATGTAAAATCTATCCTGGAATATCCAGACAGCCAGTTTCTAAACATCTCTCTGTGTTGTTTTTGTTAGGATTCGTGCTGCTGCATTTTGTACAAGGTATAGAGAACGTATAGTTTTCTTAGGAAGCCCAGTACAATAATCAATTCTACTTATCACCTTAGAAACATCAACAAGATCAGAGATTTTCTGACTAAAGCAGACCTGGAGAAACTCATCCACGCCTTTATTTATAGCAGGATTGATCACTGTAATGGTCTCCTAACTGAACTCCCAAAAAAGACAAACAGCTTCAGCTGGTTCAGAGTCTTACTAGGAGTAAAGAAGGAAGCCCGCCCCCCCTTCTTAAATCCTTACACTGCCTACCAGTCTGTTCTGAATAGACTTTAAGGTGCTATTACTGCTTTATAAATGTCTTAATGGTGCAGGATCAGAACTCTCAGATCATTAGGAACTGGTCAGTTAGTCCTGCGGAAGGTGTAGACTAAACATGGAGAAGCAGTGTTTCGCTACTATGCTGCTCTTAAATGGAACCAGTTGACAGAGAGCATTAGAAGAGCCCCGACACTGGACACTTTTAAATCTGGTCTAAAAACGTTCCTATTAGAGCAGCTTTCAGCTCAGTTTAAACTTTGTTAGTGTTTCTAGCCCTTCTGCTTTATCATGGCACTTTATTATCCTAAATTAATCTTTAATTTTAAATTTAATGATTCTTCTCTTTTAAAATCTACTGTTTTAATCTTGTTTTTAGTTTCTATTCTCCTTCACTTTACTAGCTGCACAAGGATGACCAGGCTATAAATACCTGCAGGGTGTGTGACGGATTCGTAGATTGAGAAAAGGTGGTACAGTGCAGTGAATGTCTCATTCGATGAGTGGAAAATAGGTTGCAAGGCAGATGTTAATGACTGGCAAAAAGGAGTGATTGCAATTGGGTGAGTCAAAGGCCACAGTGTGAAAGTAGCAGCTGAATTTGCAGGTGTATCGAAGTGCACAGTCATATGAGTCGACCAGCAGTGACAAAAATCCCATCTACAGGAAATTCTCGTTAGAATTGTGGCCGAAAGGTGATAGCAATATTCCTCAGATGACAGAATGCACACCTAACATTATTTAAACAAGGGATAAAACAAAGATGAGAACCAAAAATGACACCTAGATTCTGTAATTCAGATTAAACATATGATGCCAAAGGATCGAATTTCTCACAAGTTTCAGTGCCAAGAATCAAGAATTTCAGTTTTGTCCTGAATCAGCTGCAGACATTTTTTTGACATTCGTTTGGAGACGTCTGACACAATTTGTTAGCTTATCAACTAGGGGTGCAACGATTATTCGACTTAGTCGACTAAAATCAACGAACAAATTAGTTGACAACTAATTTAGTAGTCGATTAGCTGGTGATGTCATTACGCGTCTGTCTCGTGCTCACTAGAAACGTTTTGACATTACCGCTCACTGGAGAGTTAACAACAGCGCAATGGCAGCCTCAAGAACAAAAGTGTGGGAGCTAAACTCTGTCAGTTGTGCTAGTTAGCTAATGTTAAATTCCATCCTACTTCATGTTCTGAGCTGAGCTGTAATATTTTCTATTTCCAAATTGGCCCGTTGAAATGAAGCGTTTACACAAAATTGTTCACATTTAACTGTTCATAGAGAAGTTTGCCACAACATTCTCCACTTTCCCATCTGCTCCGTCAGAGCGCATCTCCTTGGTTATAAATTTTGACAGGAAAAATATATTGGAGCTTTATTTTTTTATCTTCTGTATCAGCAGGAATGTTAATTAAAACAGTGAATTCTTGAATGTTATTCATCTTTATTGTCTTCATTGTGAGTTAGCAAATGCACAAAATAACCTCCTACATAACCAACTACATAAAAGTTATTTGGTAATGTAGAGATTCATAATCTGAATAATCTATTATTCGTTTCAGTAAGTGATAGATTATTTGACTATGAAATTAGTCGTTTGTTGCAGAGTCTTGACCTTCAGAGTGAAGAGAAATGTGTAATTGTGTGTCATCAGCATAGCTACGAAAGTTTACCATGTGTTTACCTGTAATCATTACAGATTTTATTACAGATTATTACAGATTTTATATTCAGGAATTGCGTCTTCTTTGTGTCTCTCTCTACTTTATGGGACTTGAATAACTGTTTAATCATTAGATGGGTTTACAGTGCTGTGGTTTTCCCGTATGATTGGCAATGTCATTATAGAGCAACAGGAGAAATCAGGGGTGTGGCTGAGTGGAAAGATGGACGAATGGATAAAAGAATATAAAAAAAATGCGTCGGAGGCAGAATCAGCGGATTACAGAACAGGACGAGGAAACTGATGGTAGCACAGTTTTGTGTTTTCCCGCTGTAAAATACTAATGAAACAATTAAAGAATGAGTATAAATGAACATGTAGAAAAAAATGTTGGAGTAGTGTGGATGGTAAGATAAAAGAAACACCGAGCACATTTGGAGCAATTGAATTTCAAATTAACAGAGTAAGTGCTTAATTTTTTGTTTTGGAGCATAAAAATCAACAAAAGGTTTGAAATAGTAGTGAATTCAGACTGCAGGTTATAGTGGGCAGGCATGGAGAATGGCTGTGTGAAACACTACTTACTAATTAACATGACAGACTAAATTATTTGCATATATTTTGCATATGTATCTATTTACATGCCGTTAGTGGCCTTTGTTGGCTGTGCTGAGGGAACGTCAGACTACGTGAACAACTCAATGTTATATATAATTAAACAATGACTTACATTCACATCAGATGCAAAAACTATTCCAGGGAACATGGTCTCCTCTGTCGTAGGGGAACTGGACTGCTGTTTGTTTCCTCTGTAAAACAAACAAAAACGAACAAACACACTGTGAGTAACTACAGAAGGTAGAACATCAAACGTTTGGGGACGTAGAACTTTTCAGAATATAATTTATCATCCCTCATATAATAAAGTCACATGTATTTCACAGGTGAAGTATGTACAAAACGTGATCACATATAATATGTGGATAATGTGATCACATCTGACATGTCATGCCTTAAAACATGTGATTATACTTTTTTCACATGAAAACACATTTTTCTCCAATTTACATTTTTTTGTGATAACATGTTTTTTTTGTAGTAACACATTTTTCCAATGTGATAAAACATTTATCTCCAATGGAAGGACACTTTTTCTCCATTTTAATGTTTTTTTTAATGTAATAACACTTTTTCCAGTTTAACTGGAAACAACATTTTGAAGAAACCAATAATATTTGTAAATATAATGTTGATGAAATGGTAAAATAGTGATTACTAAAATAATACTTTTTCTGTAGGGCTATTGTGTCTCACAACATCCTGAATGTAACATGAACAGATTTAATAAATTATCAAAACTATCGTAAAACAGTGTCTCAGACATCTTGCAGCCCATTTAGCATATTCATACCATTTCATGTAATTACTTTCTGTGAGAGAAAGTTTTGTATTGGAGGGTTAAAGATCAACATTTGCAGGCCAAAAAGACAAAAGGGTCTTTACAGTCTATAGTATAACAGTAAACTATGTTTTGTTACTAATAGATAACTTAAAAATCCAGCTAGGTGAGAATAGGAGGTGAGGAGGTTTATCTAGAACAGATCATTTCACACCAAACCACTCTGAAAGACTCTGTTTACAAAATTCTCAACCATTTAACTACGCAGAAATTTTGAAACGCTGGTGAAGTTGCTCCTTCTAACCCTTGTCACCCTCGTCATTATCAGCTGACGGTCAGGGACGCAGTTTAGCTGCTTCAAGCATTTCTTATCAGTAACTCTGTTCAGAAAGCTGATAATAAGTTCCTCCACTCAGAGAGCCCTTCTGTTCTACAGTGAACGGAACCGAGTTTTCAGACACTTTTGTTTTTATGCATCCAAACATGCACTTCAGATTTACAAACATAATAAATTTTGACTTTGCACTTGCAAATATAAACAAAAATATACACGCTTAAAAAAGACGGTTCTTCAGGGTTTCTTTAGTAAAGAAAATGGTTCTATATAGAACCATGAACACTCAAAGAACCATTTGCTTGATACAAAGGCCCTTCGTGTGGTGTAATCGTTCTTCAGATTGATAGAGAACCTTTTTGAAAAGGGTTCTATATAGCACCAAAAAGGTTCTTCTATCCTTACAAGCTTGACATCGTAAAAATGGAAGAACAACGGGCTGTTTGAGCTGGGTCAGTGACCAGCAGGTACATTTCACACTCGTCTCATGTCTCGTTTCTGGCTAACCTCTTTATTTCTCTAGCGAGGCCAAAAGCACTACCAGCTACGCTGTACTTTAAGTAGCCAAGCCTACCAGACTTAATGACCATGCAAGGTAAGCTCAGTGGATCTCCGGCTGATATATACCATGTAAAACTGACCCCTACCAAAGTGAACTTCAGTTAGATAACTAATTTCCCTGGCTAAATAAATGTCTTTATAATCATTAACTCATTTGATTTCGAGCTAAATGTAATGAAATGGAGAACGATGTTCACCTAATCATGATGTGCAATGCATTGTGTGTTATGATAAGATGCTAAACCACTCTTTACAAATGAAACTGATGAAAATTAAACCCAAATGTTAAGAAGAGCCATTTTGTCCTTTCAACAAAAATCAAACCACCTTGGGAGCTTGGGAAACCTTGGGATCTCGCCTGATCTGTCTCAGTATGTGCTAATTTACTAGTACAGGCTAAAAATATAATATAATCGAAAACACAGACTTACTTTGCTCTGCTTTAAGCTTTAGCTCAGATATAGATGCTTTTCTCGCATCTCCAGCAGGAAACTTTTCCTCAAAAGTAGAACAGTTTCTTGTAAAATGTCTCAACATTTTACTTTTTACGAGGTTGAAGTTGCTTTTCATTCACCGGCTTCTTGGTTGAATTTTCCCGTTCCACCTTAAATGGTGCCTGAGGTGCCAGAATGTGACTGCTGCACCATTTAAGGTGGAACAGGAAAATTTGAAGACGAAGCTGGCGAACGAGAAACTTCAGCTTTGCTGCTTTTTAGTGTTTGTCAGTTTCTCGTTGCAGATTAAACGTATCAGGAAACCAGCTGGAGTGATTATAAACACAAATAAGTCCATTTGTCTCCAAATTATCGATGTTCCCCTTAAATTTCTCTCTTTGCCGTTTTGTAGCTATTAGCTAGGCGAGACTGTTGTCTGTGTTGCTATGGTGACCAGCAGTCTGCGCTGATCTTCAGGGTTAAAGGGTGAATTAGCAGTTCGACATTAACTCCAGAGTTTCAGCCCATTTACTGTTAAACTGTGTTGAACGATCAGCAGAGCTTTATTTTACTGTAAAGGAGGATTATTTTACTTTTACCTACAAATCTGATTCTGCTGTGGAGCCGCAACAGGACAGTAAAAGAGCCGCATGTTGCTGACCGCTGGAATACAGGGTGATGGAGAAGTCAAAACAAAATATGTAGGCTCTAAAACTATGGAATGATAATGTTCTGAGCAAAATGACAGATCCGTTCTCTGAGGTCAGATTATTAAACCTGGTGCAGAAATCCGCAAATTCACTCACAGTAATTCCGTCTAAACTGTATTTTAACTTACTAGATAATAGGGGTGCGGGAAAAAACTCGATTCTTAGATGCATCGCGATGCGGACGTGAACGATTCTGAATCGATTCATAAATGTTAAAAATCGATTTTCTAAATATTTAATTTATAACGTAATGTTGAGGGAACGCAAAAGGTGGAACTGGAAGTGGGAAAGTGCAGCGCCCGGACAGTCAGTGGCGGCACATAACAAAAACACCACTGGATGAGCGAGAAATCCGACCAGCTCCCTCTGCATTAAAGCCAGGTTAGGTCAGGAGTCACAACACAAATGATAAGAAGAGCCATTTTGTCTTTTTAACAAAAATCAAACCACCTTGGGAGCCACAACATTTAATGTCCAGTATGCCTCAGTATGTGTTAATGTCGCAGTTTAGGCTAAACAATATGAACGAGAGCGCAGATTTACTTCGCTCTGCTTTAAGCTTCAGCTACAGCCGCTTTCCTCCCATCTCCGCCAGAAAACCTTCCTTCAAAACTAGAAGAGTTTCTTGTAAAATGTCTCAGCGTCCGGCTGTTTTACGAGGCTGAAGTCGCTTCTCATTTGCTTCTCGTTCTAATTTTCCCGTTCCACCTTAAATTCTGCCTCAGGCGCCAAATGTAACTGCTGCAAGATTTAAGGTGGAACGGGAAAATTCGAAAGAGAAGCGAGTTCATTTTCGCAACTTTTTAGAGAAAGACAGTCTCTCAGCAGATTAAACCAACCGCGCTGCTTATAAATGCGAATAAGTCTCCAAATGTTCGTCTGAATCTCTGTTTTTTCGTTCGCTACTGGCGAGGCCAGACTTCGGGGCTATGTGACCTGCTGTCTGCTGTCTGTTCTCAGTCGTTGAGAACCAGGGCTTTCGCGCTATGCTGCCCACTTTGGAGCCGAGATTCAGCGTCCAGTCTCGAATGGCAGCAGCGTCTCTGAATGAGCCTTCTAGTTCACTTGCCACATCACCTCCATTTGATTTATTAATAAAAGATATTTTAGATATTTAAAGCAAAGTATTCTTCCTACTGTCTAAAAACTTGGTAGTTTTAAAGCAAAGTATTTGTAATGATCCGTAATGCATTTACATTGTGGATCATTACAAATACTTTGCTTTAAAACCACCAAGTTTTTAGACAGTAGGAAGATAGAAATCCTGTATAGAGAAAAAAAGATGCATCGATAATCGTTTTATATTCGCATCGCAGCCCTCTGAATCGTAATCGAATCGAATCGTGAGGTGCCTAAAGATTCCCACCCCTACTAGATAATAATATTTAAATATTAAACTAATATTTAGATACTGTAGGTCTTTTTTCCTCTCAGAACAGCTATCCATATGTTAAATTAGCTACTGATAAAATTTACTATTATGGGATTTTCAAACGTATCACAGTATCACGCTATCAGTTGTTAAAGGTTAACACTGATGAAGCTAATGGACTCGCGCTTTCCTGAGTTTCCTTATTTTTATGGATTTTAAGCAAATGTAAACCATCAAGGACTGAACACCATGAGTGAAATGCACAATATTAAATGGTCGTTATCTATCAAACATACATTAAATATCACTGAAACAGGAAGTAGTACGTCAGTATCACGTCAGTATGTGTACAATGTGCACAAACCCTGAAACCTAATTTTTCTGTGGTTTGACAAACTCAGAAAACTGCTTACACAAACTTTTAATAACATCCTAATGTTACAGGTCATCAACAGTGTATGAAATCAATCAGAGGGGTGCGTTTCTCACCCGCTGCTCTCACTGGATTTCTGACAGGTGTGTATGATGTGGACGGTCACTCCCACCACCAGAGCCAGAGTGATTCCAGGAAGAGAGGCCACAAGGGCGAAGGTCAGCGTCGTCCACTTCTGATTACAGTCCTCGCCCAGATAGAACTCATCTTTAAAGTTATTACACCTGCAGACAGACAGACACTGTTAACTTCCACAAAACAGTGCAGTTTACTGAAAATGTCGTATAGTTCATACAGAACTGTGGAAAAGTCCATCCTTCATCTATTCAAAGTCCAGTCAAAGCAGCTGTCCAAAAAACTG
Source organism: Colossoma macropomum (assembly GCF_904425465.1). Lineage (NCBI taxonomy): Eukaryota > Metazoa > Chordata > Actinopteri > Characiformes > Serrasalmidae > Colossoma > Colossoma macropomum. The sequence continues at coordinate 15,184,721 of NW_023494794.1, read as the reverse complement.
ACTAAAAGCTACAGAGAAAATGTGATTCCTAACAACCACCTGGAAGACCTGGTCGACCCCAAAACTGCCCCCATCAGATAAACAGCACTTAAAGCTTTCATCTTTGAGAGAGAGGAGAAAATCAAGCTGCTTCAGATCTGAAAACATCCACAGGTGTTTCTGTCCATCCTTCCACTGTGAGAAGATGACTCAGCGCTGTGGGTCTGAAAGGATGTGTAGCTGATCAAGAAGAACCTCACTGAGAAAAGGAGACGGACACATCAAACAAAGAAGCTGAACGATGGACTGACCACCCCAGAGTCCAGACCTCAACACCACTGAATGTGTTTGATTACTAAACAAAATGATCAACCAGCTTCTAAGACTGAACTTTGGAGGCGAGTCTGCAGATTCTTTGAGGAACTGAAAGTGAGTCTCCTGAAAAGAATAGAAGCTGGAGTAAAGGTAGAGTGTGACTCACTGACTCACACAGCTGAGATTATCAATACATTAATTAATTAGTTATTATTTATCTTAATTCAGTTTGGTTGTTGAGGCTTCTGTGTGATTTCCTGTTACTATTAAATGTGTTTTCTGGCTCTTTTGAGTGAACATCTATCTATATATCTATCTCTCTCTCTCTCTATGTATATATATCTATATATATATATATATATATATATATATATATATATATATACACACGAGATATTAATGGGACTAATTGCTGATCAACTGAAGACATCCATACAACATCATTCATATACATTTTTATTATTGATTAGCTACCATAAGTGACTGATTATGGATCAACTATAGTAAAGTATTCAGGAAACAAGATGTTGATTATAGCACACCTGTACTAAGAACCTGGTTATGGATCACCTGCAGTAGGTTACTGATTATTGATTATGTGCAGTAAGGTAGTGATTGATTACCTGCCCTAAATGACGTTTATGGATTACCTTCTGTAAGGCACTGATGAGAGATCATCTGCAGCAGGGGACTGTTTATTGATTACCTACAGTAAGGTACAGATTACTGATCATCTGCAATAGGAGACTCGCTATTAATTACCTGTACTAGGGTATTGATTATTGATCATCTGCAGTAAGAGACTGGTTACTGATCACCTGCAATAACGTAGTGGTTATTGATTACCTGCAGAAAGGCTTCTCTGATTTGCAGAAGCACGCGCTGACGTTTAAATTACAGTTCCAGGAATTAGAGTCTTTGCAGGGATCAAAGTCCATGACTCCTGTGCAGAGATCCGCTGCAGAACAAACACAGCACCAGCATTAACGTTCAGTCCATTTACTGCATTATTCACACTAATGAACACATTAATACTCCCTAAACCTGCTTACATTTCAAAATATAGACTTTCCATTTTACATTATTCAGATCAGATAATAATAAACAAGTACGCCACCATTCATAAGTTCGGAATCACTGTTTTCAATGATATAATGTCAATTTTGATGCAAATATGGTTAAAATGATGTTTAAATTTTTTTATGGTTATTTTGTGATAAAAGATTACTATAAAAAGATCATTGTTATTATATTTATTACTTAATAATATTTGCTTGTTTTTTTTTACCATGTCATAGCTTTTGTTGTCCTTTATACTGTGAATAAACCAAGTGTTTACACTGTACAAGTTATCACTAAATAACAATTATTAATATGACAAGTGATTCCAAATGTGTCAGATTATCCACATTGGCTAATTTTAAAGACATAAACAGATCCATAAACTACATCTAAAACAAGAATGATGCATAGAACAATATAAAAACAAGATATAAAATAAAGCTGAAATAGAAGACAGAATAAGGCCACACATAGAATTTAACTGAAAAAGAATGATATACATAGTGCATAATGTACTACATGCTAATCTACTTAGTAGATTTCCAACTGTTTTCAGCTAACCTACAGTTATAGATTATAGTTATAGGTTATTTACTATTAAATACATATTACTTAGTATTTAAATGTACAGATGTAATGAAATCTGAAAATACAAGACAAATACAAATGGTTTAAGTTATTTGAGAATACTTAAGTATGCTAAGTTGAGAAGTATGAGTTAGCCAGTTAGCTGATCAATTAAAGTTAAATTATTGAACTAGTTATGAATTAATAAATTGGATTTTTTCCCTAATACACATGGCCACACTCACCCATCTGTCCATCTACAGTAAAAATAAACACAGCAAAGAAACACAGATGCAGAAAGAGCTTCATCCTGTAAATGGACACTGACACAGAGAACCCGGTTCTGAAACAGACACGGCTTGGAACGTTAGTCTGAGAGAGACGGAGTCATAAACACGCCCTGAAACGGTGATAAAGACCACTCTGAGCTGGAGACGGTGTTCACTTCCTGATACAAACTCACTGCCCCGGAATTTAACAGAAAAACAGATTTTTTCCTTATTTCCTCATATAAAAATAAATCAATAAATAATTTTTTTTATACTGAAAATGTTAGATTTACAATAATAATAATAATAATAATAATAATAGTTGTAGTAATTATTCAAATACTAGTGCATTAGAAAGATAAATTATGGTCTAAATGAAACACTGAACTTATACAAACTTTACAACACAATTTCTAAACACAGAAAATTCTACAATTTATACACCTGTAATTTTCAGTAAGAAGGTCAACAGAGCATAAGTTCAACATCCTCTGCAGGAAACAAATTTAAAATAAACTGTAACTGCGCAAATCAGTAAAACATGGAATTTGACCGTGGAGCCCAAACGTTTGCATTTATTTATTCTTTCTTTTGTATATTTCTGTAGTTCTGCCATACGGTACTCTATGATACTTGTAAAAGAACGTCCAGTCAGTAATGCTAAAGGTGCTCTTGCTTCAAAAAAACAGTATATGTGACATTTTTCATAAAATAATATAAACATGGTATGGCACTGTTTGATTCTCTGTTTAAAACGAAGGGGTCACTAAAACATAAATAATGCATATTCTGTTTTTTTTTTATGTAACATGTTGTACAAAGTAAAACAGAAAAAAATAGTGGAAAAAATAGTGGAACGTTTAATGTATGTTTTTTTGTTGGAGGAGCTCAGTTAGCATTCTGAAAATTACCTCATGCTAATTTGACTACTTTCTGTTAGCGATATTAGCATGTATGGATGAGCCACTCCTTCAAAGACTTTTACAGGAATCTTAAGGTGAGGCCTACACCTATACGCACAGAAACAGTTCCTATTCCTATTTTACGTACATATGCATACATATGTGTGTGTGTGTATATATATATATATATATATATATATATATATATATATATATATATATACACACACATACATACATACATACATATGCATATATACACACACATATGTGTATATATATATATATATATATATATATATATATATATATATATATATATATATCGCTGTTGTCGGAAGAAAACCTCGTATCTCCCAAATAGTAACTTTACAGGAGAAGGAAAAAACATATTGTCCTGTAATGTAAGTCAACGGAACCAGACTTCTTTCCAAGCTGTTTTGGGCCATTATTCCTGAAATTTGAACACAATGCAAAGAGCAACAGGCATTTTCAAATGATTAAAAATGACAAAAATGGAGATACAAGGTTTTGTTCGGACAGCAGTGATATGCTAAATCCATACTAACTGACTGTCAGTTAGTAAGGAGTATATAAAACAACAGACTGAACAGTGGTGACTATGGTAACAGCTGTTATGTTTATGGTTGTTGGTGGGAAACTGGAAGTTGTTTACAGTCTCTGCAGCAGGAAACGAGGAAAATACAGAAATCTGTTCGCTACTTCAGTCACTGACGTCCTCCTCACTGTAACCTACACTCTGGTCTCAGTCTGCGTCCTGTGATCTCTAATAGACTTCATTACCTGGTCTGACACTGTATGAGTCACTGTTACCTATAGATATGGACTAAAGTACATGAGCGCAGCTAAAAATAGTAGCCTGAACTGCGTCTGTACTTCAGTCCATGATAAATATTGGATATATAACAATAACCACTGTTAACCACTTAACCATGTATAACAGTGAGGAACCCTCAGGTCCTCCTGGATCTTCAGAGAAGGTCTAATGATTTCTGTGAAATATATCATTTTTGATTTTTGCTTAATAGACTCATCATGCTTATTGTGTTTAAACTCTATTACTCATTTCATTGTTCAGTTTTGGTCGGAAACAATCTTGAAACGCCCAACAGAACACTATCCAATCAGGATCGTTCTCTGTGTGATATGTAGGTAGATACAGCCAAGCTGTTCTCCCATTGGTTAGAACTTTAGAAGCTGGACAGAAGGCCTTAGATGTTAGATTAGCTACTAAGCATGTTAACCAATCACACTAACAATTTACAATAAGAAGAACAGGAAACGTTGCTGTAGTCCTTCTAGAAGTTCTAGATAACTGACAGTGAATTCGAGCCGTAGTTTAAGAAGTGTTCCGGTTAGTTGTTAGGAATGGAAAACAGTGGCTGCAGCTCTATGCAGGACTCTTTACTGAGTCACTGTAAAACTGATACATACAAGCTCAGATATATGATAATGTCTGTTACAAGATTCAGGAACAGATAAAATAATGTTTGTGTGAATTGCAGTGTGAATAACAGAATAATTAAAATTATTTCCTTTTATTTTCAATGTGAGAGATGAGTTTTTGTGCACTTGACGTTAATTTTATTAGAACTTCATTCTGGATGTTCATTTTTTTAGAACTTAATTCATTAAAATTTTATTAGAATTTGATTTTGGAAATTCATGTACGATGATAATTCTAGTAGAAATTCATTTTGGACGATTATTTGAATAGAAATTATTTCTGCACATTAATTTTAATGGAATTCATTCAGGATGTTAATTTTATTAGAACTTTATTTTGGACGATTTTGAATTTGAACAAATTAACTTAAAGCCCCAACATTAATTCTAATAATAAATTTATTCTGGATGTTAATTATATTAGAACTTCACTGAGGATGTTATTAAATAAAGCTTCATTCACAACAATTGTATTTGAACTTAATTCTGGACGCTTATTTTATCAGAAATTCATTCTGAACGTTAATTTTATTAGAACATCATTTAAGACATTAATTTTAATAGATCTTCATTCTTGACATAAATTTTAATAGAATATCATTTTGACCATTCATTTTATTACAACTTCATTTTGTAAATTTATGTAACTTTAATAAAAAATCATTCTGGATGATAATTTTGTTAGAACTTCATCTCATCTAACATTTCTCCATTTGTATTTACAGTGTTCTACTGATGATCTAAAAGCTCTAGAGCATCACGATCAAATCATTTTATACATTTATTGCAACCAAATTACCAAATAGTGAATCCAGCCTGCTGAACTGCAGTGACGTCCCTCACACTGTTTGACTGTGAGACCAGGCTTGAATATTTATTTCAAATATTTTCAGAATGTGATGTTTTGAAACACAAACTTTTATTTCCAATGACTCTCCAGATCACAGAATTCACTGGCTCACATACAAAAAATAACAGAATTATAAAACACAAACTAAATCGCTTACGTTTGTAATTCCACATTAAATGAGGAATCATCACTTGTGTTGCATGATGCACTAAACAGTGTAGAATATGTACAGATCTGTGATCAGCGCAAGTTCAAACACAACAGAACGAGTGACTGAGCAGGAAAAGTTGCTGCTGCAGCCGAACTGCTGTGTTAATGTGTTGTTAATTATCTGAGTCCATGTCACTGTCTCCTCCGATGGATCTGAACTCTTCGCTGTCCTCCTCGTCCTCGCTGAGCTGGACCTGATTGAGAACACTTGGGCCCCTCCTTCGCTCTTCTGCTTCATCCTCCTCTTCCTCCTCTTCTTCTTCACTCACTCCGTACACCCCCTCCACTCCGCCTGGGCTGGAGCTCCGCCCCTGACGCTGACTGTCTCCTTCATCACAGCTGCCGTAACTGAGACAGAAAGACAAAGATTAGTATGTATAGACCATCTCAGATAATAACACTGCCAACAATACTGACACTACTATTAATAACAACAATTCATATACATATTTAATTATAGCACACTTTTCATGTAGCAGCTCAAGTAGAACAGACTGTAAAACCCATATGTTTCCTCTGTACTAACATCATTATTTACAGAAAATAATACACATACAGCACTTAAAAGTAGTTTTATCATCATTTGTTTTTTAGAGCTATTTAATTGTGTGTATAATGAAGAATTTGTCTTTGTAATATTCTAAAGGACATAATTTCAGCTATATTATGGCTTATCAATCAATATTTTGCAATAAGAAGCTCATCTAATCCAAATGCAGAAGAGAGCAATCAAACCTGAGATCTCCAACACACTTGACTAAGCTCATTTGTACCACTTGGGGAAAAAAGGTCACATGATCTCATAATTGTGACTTAGTATCTTAAAATAATATAATTGTGAGAACTGTTTCAGTATTATAAGATACTAAATCATAATTATGAGATACCATCATAACTGAGATACTGTCATTAGATACTATAACATAACTGAGAACTTCTTTAATTGTTATGAAATACTAAGTCATAGTTATAAGATGGTAAGTCATAATTAAGAGATACTAAATCTTAAATTGATATAAATATCTGTTTTCTGTATCCATTTATCACTTATGACTTACCATCTCATTTCTCATATATATTAGTATCTCATAACTAAGACATTCTCAATTATGATATAATATCTAATGACAGTATCTCACTTATGATTTCGTATCTCGATTATGACATAATACCATAATGACTTAGTATCTTATAATAATGAAAAAAAAATATTTTCATTATGATGTGTTAACTAATAACTATGAGATACTAAGTCATAATTAATTGAATTATGGGAAACATGAATTTATGATGCACTAAATGGCTATTTCTTTCTCAGTTGGGCAAATGGGCTTCCATATAAATTTCACTAAAATTCTGAAAGAGGAAGTTAGAGAACACTTTAATAATGAGCTGAATTAATCTAGCAAGACAAGTGTCTCTTGGTAATAAAGTGTCTGTGTGAAAGATTCCAGATACACTGAAAATTCCAAAAAAAAAAACCTGCCACATCAAACAAACCTGGCTGAACATCGGACCAGAGCAAACTGCACTCCAGACGGAGAACCACACACACACACACACACACGCACACCATTAATCCACAGATGTGCAGGACATCTGTGTGTTTTCTGACCTGACGTTGCTGTCCTCCATGTGCGTATCCTCGTATGGCCCCTCCCCCTCGTATGACATCATGCTCTCTTCCTGTTCCATTCCCATGCGGGCGTTCTCCTGATGCCCCACCTCCCTCTCGCTGTCACTCCCACTCTCCGAAAGGTGGATTGCTGTGATGGGCAGCACAGACAGCCACAGAAGTAATGAGAGAAAAACAGACCAAAACAAAGACTCTAAACCTCATTACACAAAAACACATTAAAACACAAACACAAACAAATAAGGACAAACTAACATTTGCTTTTGGTTAATTTATTTTAAAAATACTGGGCAAGATTTAACTACTCATTTAAAAAACGCAGCTGAAATGATCTCTTCATGTAACAAATTCCAACAGAAATTTGAACAGCAAAAATCTCATAATGTGCAGCTTTAAAATTCACTTCCAAAGACTTTGTTTACACAGAACAGATTAAAACTTCAAATATATACTAAAGAACACTAGAAAGTCAGACAGATAGGAAGACGAAAGACAGCGGTGAGCCTGACTGAATGTGATAAAAATTCTGCAAATATGAAAATATAAATTTAACATCTCAGACGACTTTATATTGGACAAATTAGGACTAAGTCAGTGCCGGTTTATGAGGAGTCCGGCCTCTTCCTGGTTCCCCAGTTGTAACAAAACCATGACTGCAAAAAGCCCTAACATAGTAAAATATCAATACTTGGCATCCATGTATCAATACAATATTGCCAATATTGTATTGATTTTTCGCCAACCTCTACTTGCTCGCCAGTTAGCTTAACTTAGGCTAATATGAAAAGATACTGTTGTGTTCTCCTACAAATGTCTACATTTACACAATCATGTAAAGAATCAAAAAAGCTTTTTTCCTCTGTCGAGTGTAAAATTGAAGGCAAAAACACTTGCTCTCTTGCTGCTAGCATAAATGCTAACAGTGTTAGCTTCTGAACTAGCTTATGTTTACATATGTTGCACTCTCTAGAAAGTAATCATAAAAACAGCCATCGACACAGCATCCTAGTTTACTTTATGGAGCTCTTATGTAGTAGTGCTCAGTGACTATCTTCATCTGGAAGAGCAAAGAATTTGATAAACTGTCGTTAGTTCAGCTCTTCTTACTCACAGCTATACTTACAGGAGAACGGGTTATCTCCCTCCTCGTCGCTGCCTTCGTCTTCTCCGTCCGACATCAGCAGGTCCTGATAGAGAACACTGGCCTGCGCTGGTCTGCTTGAGCCTTCATCATACTCCTCATCATCCTCATCCATCCTTCGCCGTGGCGGTAGCAGCATCTCATCATCATCATCATCATCCAGGTCACCTTCCTCAGCCTTAAAACATCATCACCACAATCATCCACCAGCATCGCAATTATCCAATTCACCTTTATTACAGTCTGTCAGAGTGACTGTGTGGATCATATGAACATGATAAAGGCTTTTTAAATGAAACAGTAGAAGCCATATCGCCCCCTACACTTCCTGTAGTGTATTACAGTCTGTCAGAGTGACTGTGTGGATCATATGAACATTATAGAGACTTTTTAAATGAAACAGTAGAAGCCATATCGCCCCCTACACTTCCTGTAGTGTATTACAGTCTGTCAGAGTGACTGTGTGGATCATATGAACATTCTAGAGCTTTTTAAATGAAACAGGAGAGGCCATATCGCCCCCTACACTTCCTGTAGTGTATTACAGTCTGTTAGACTGACTGTGTGGATTATATGAACATTATAGACTGTTATAAAGCATTATAATCTAGAAAAGTCAGTTTCCTGAAGAAAATGCAGTTCCTGCACAGCTTACGCAATTCAGAGGTGGTAGCTATGGTGTACTAGGTGACTGCTAGGGTGTTGCAATGGTATCCCAGATGGTTGCAAGGGTATTGCTAGGTGTTTGCTGTGGTATTCCAGGTGGCTGGTAGAAGGTTGCTAACTGGTTGCCATCCGAAGTGGTTGCTAGTGTGTTGCTAGGCGGTTGCTACGGTGTTGCTATGGAATCCCAAATAATTGCTAGGGTGTTGCTAGATGGCTGAAACGGAATGCAATGGCTGAGAGGTTGCGAGGTGGTTGCACTGGTGTTCCAGGCAATTGCTATGGTGTTGTTACATGGGTGCTATGGTATCCCAGGTGGTTGCTAGGACATTACCAGAAAGTTGCTATGGTATTCCTAGGATTTTGCCAGTGTACTTGTGTCACTGTGACAAAAGAGAGGTGCACAATTTTTGGCCCACAAAGGTCTTCGATTCATTATATAATTGATTCACATATACTGAATTTACCGGAGCAGGTGTTTTGGGTTTGCCGTCATCGTCCTCTTCAAATCCTTCAATATCAACATCAGACTCCTCCTCCCCCATTCGGCCACGTCCACGACTCTGAAACAGACACAATCACAGATATCAGCACGCTGACATGAATGGGGGGAAAAAGCAGGAAAGAATGAAAAATAATTGAGAAATAACAGCCATGCAGTGGAGGAAAGTGGGGAGCTGGATGATTCAGAACGGAGTAAATTATTGATGCGCGTAACTGACGTTCATGCTGTTACTGAAGCTGTCGCGTAAAAACAGAAATAAAAAGATATACACAAATGACGAGGAAAAACAGAACGAACAGATTACAGGGTTCACAAAGAGGGATGGAGAGGTGGTAGACGGGCTAATGGATGAATGGAGTGATGCTGAGGAGAGATAGAGGAGTACCTGCCCCCCTCGTTTCTGAGGGATGGGAGGAACTAGCGTAGCCTCGGCTAACAGGCTAGCATCACCCTGCAGAGTCACACACACACACATACACACTGTTCTCACAAACATCAGGCTCAGAGAGAGAAAAAGAAAGAAAGAAAAAGAAAGAAAGAAAGAAAGAAAAACAGGAAACAAACAGTAAAAATAAAAAATAGGAAAAATATGGATGTAAAGATAGAGCGGAAGAGAAAGAGTAACAAATGTGAAAAATTTACTGAATGAAAGCAGGAATGAATACATGGAAGGGAAAGTAAGAAAAAAATGAGGATAAGAAAAAATAAACAGCAAAAGTAACGATTTACGAGAGACATGAGCAGAAAGTAAAAACAAGAAAAATCGTAATAATTGTGAAAAAAAATAAAAGAATGAAAGGAAAAAAGGAAAATGAGAGGAAAAATGAAAATAAATAAAGAATGAAGGGGAAAAAAAAACACAAAAGCAGAGGACATAAGAAGTGAATTAAATGAAAGAAAAAGTGTGTGTTTGAACCTGAGGTGTGTGTGTGTGTGGTCTGGTGTGTGTATGTGTACCTGAGGTGTGTGTGGTCTGTGTGTGGGTGTGTGTGAGTGTGAACCTGAAATGTGTGTGTGTATGTACCTGAGGTGTGTATGATCTGTGTGTGTGTACCTGAGGTGTGTATGGTCTGTGTGTGTGTGTACCTGAGGTGTGTATGGTCCGGGGGTCAGTGGATCCAGACTCTCGAGGTCAGCAGCGTCCAGAGCAGCTTCTTTAGCTGTAGAGATGTCCTTCTCCAACTGAGTCAGATGTTCATCATACTGCGAGCACAAACACACACACACACACACACACACACACACAGACAGACAGACAGACAGACAGACAGACACACACACACACACACACACACACAGACACACAGACAGACAGACAGACAGACAGACAGACACACACACACACACACAAAAATACCCATGATTTCAATAAATGAGTTTCTGTGTTTTTCATTATGCGTTGGCCTTATTCTGGTAGTGCTGGGAAGGCATGAGGGTGATTTATTGGTGAACAGCACCATCTGCTGCCTGTCTCAGATAATGCTTGCACATGTGTTTTTTTTACACTAGTCAGCGACTCAAAATGAGACAGACTCTTGTGGTTAATATCTAACATGGCTAATAAGACTCCTGATATCCAGCAAAGACTTTCTGGAAAAGACGTGGGGTAAGAAGTTAATTACACAATTTGAATATCACCAGTTCATAAATAAAAGTCATTAACTCCACTTGTTCCACACAGCGTACAGCACCCGCACAAACTCTTACCTCTTCTAAGGTCTGCTTACAGACGTTCACAATCTCCAGAGCGGTTTTGGTGTACTGACTGTCAGGACCTGCAGAATTTAAGAAAGAGAGTCGTTAAAAATTTTGGGAAAGAAACTGTTTCATAGACTCCAAATTAAAGGTTTTCAAAGTCATTTTTCATTTGCTTATTTTGAAGAAATAATGTCCCAAATCCTACAGAGAGTGGGCGGAGCTAAACTGCTGTAGGCTGAATGTCTACATTTGTGTTGTAGTCATGGCGACCCCTGGTTCCTATCACCACCACTGTATAGACATTTGAACCATTTCACACTAAATCACTCTGAATCACTCTGTTTACATCACAGCTGTAATTAAATGGAGGTGACGCACAACCAAGTAGAAGATGACGGACGCAGCTTACAAAGTCAAAATAATCAAACTTGTAATTTCTATTACGTGTCCTTTAAAACAACGGAGATAAAATAAATAAATAAGGCTGTAATCTCACCGTTGTACTTGACGCTGTTGGCGTGGATCAGACTGACGTCCGCCAGGAAGATCTCACGGTTCTGATACTTGTGCTTACTGATGTTCTGATGGATGTTAATGCAAACATGTAAATTAGAAAAACTCTCACTCATTTAAAACAGCTCAAGAAAACAGAGTCTCTCTCAGAGCACAGAGAGGTTCTCCTACCTTGCGCAGGTTCTCCAGGTCCATGGGGTTCGCGATGACTTTATAATAATCAGGAACAAACTTCTTATTCACGGGATGATGGAACGGCCATGACTACAGAGAGGGAGGGAGGGAGAGAGAGGAGAGAGGAGAGAGAGAGAGAGAGAGAGAGTTAGAGTTAGACAGAGAGAGACAGAGAGAGAGAGAGGAGAGAGAGAGAGAGGAGAGAGGAGAGAGAGAGAGAGGAGAGAGAGAGAGTTATGAGTTATAAGCATGTACGTGCCCTCTGGTTTTCAGAGTTTTAGAAACAGGAAGTGGTCACTTACGTCAGGGACAGCCATCATCTTCTGTGTGACGATGTTGTCGAGGATGAAGGAGAACGCGACCTGGTCATCATCGTCCAGCAGAGGATTAATGGCCTTCTCCAGACGCACCAGACGCTCCTCCTTCTACAAGACATAGAGAGAGAGAGAGAGTTAGACAGACAGACAGACAAGCAGACAAAGACAGACAGAGAGATAAACAGATACAGATGCGCAGATAAACAGATAGACAGACAGAGAGACAGATAAGCACACAGATGGATAGTCATACAGGCAGACAGACAGAGAAGCACATAGACAGACAGATAAACAGATAGACAGACAGAAAAACAGGCAGGTAGATAGATAGACAGATGAACAGAGAGATAGACAAATAAGCACACAGATGGATACAGACAGATATAGATAGCTATATAGACAGACAGACAGTCAAGTGGGAAGGTAGAAAGATAGACAGCAGATAGGCAAATAGACAAGACAGTCAGACAGACAGACAGGTAAACAGATAGAGAGACAGGCAGGTAGACAGACAGATAACCTGATGTATAGATAGACAGACAGACAGCCAGACAGACAGACAGAAACTGAGGGCATTTCTTGACCTCCTTGAGTTTTTCATCACACAGGTCCAACATGGCCTGAGCCACCTGCGTCAGAGGATGCTTCACTCCTATTAACACAAACAGTAACGTGGATTTAATGTCGGCCTGAGAGAAAAAACAACACTGATATTTACTGAAATCACTGAAAACTGAATTACTGAAAACTGTTCGTCAATGTTCAAAATACCTGGTGATAAGAAACATGATGCCCAATCTTACTTAAATGCAATAAAATAAATCCGCATTTAAAAGCCCTGAGTGTGGGCGTGTTTGTGTACCGTTGTAAGTCGAGCTGTTTTTGACGATCAGCTCCACGCTCTCTCTGAACTCCTCTCTGGAGGGATAGAGCCGTTTCCGGACGTTTTCCCGCAGCGTCTGCAGATCCATCGGCCGTGTGATGATCTTATAATAATCCTTCACCACTTTACCGTTCACCGGGGTGTGGAACGGATACGTCTGAAACGTTAGAGAGAGAGAGAGAGAATGGTCAGTATATGACAGAGAGAGAACACAGGCCTCGTATCCACTGTAGAGCCAAACGGTATTCAAGGCTGTATTGCACTGTTCTACACTAGCATTAGTGTCGCTCAGCAGAGCTCAGCTTAAAGCACCACAGAACAAGTCTATTTTTATATTTCTGTTGCTTTAACACCAAATATCTGAATCTGTGCTCTGAGATGTAAGTCTCCTCTAAATGGTTGTTGTATGTTGGTCAGTTTTGTTTTTACTATTTTACTCTCTAAAAATGTTTCAGGTTTACTTTGGTTGTTACTGTTTATTATTGAAAAGTGGAGGGGCATCCCAAAATAACAAGCCTCTGTCTGTTAACATACAAAAATAGCTTTACTTAAGCATCTAACATGGTTTTATTTGAAGATATGTACTACACTGTGATTTACACCGAAACTGTCTGAGATTATTTTACTATGATATACATTTTTGGCCTCAGTGTCCATTACAAGGTGGTACTAGATAAACGTAGAACAGAACTTTGTGACAGTCATGATTTTTAAATACTGTCGTTGTTTTTAACTTCAGCGGTTTACTTTATTTCCGTTATCCAGCCCGACCCTACTGTGTGTGAGTGTGTGTGTCGTACGTTCGGTTGATCTCTCATGTCGTTAATGATGCTCTCCAGTACAGAGGACAGAGTGACCATGGGATCAGTCCTCCTGCGGTGGATCGACTTATGGGGACGCTACAGAGAGAGAGCGAGCGAGAGAGGGAGGAGAGAGAGAGAGAGAGAGAGAGAGAGAGAGAGAGAGATAGAGAGACATTAGAACTGTAAGAGTCTGTACGTGGGTCTTTAATCTCATAACAGAAATTCATTCAAAGCAGATGGTGAAGACGTAATTCATAGTGCATACTGTACAGTGAATAGTGAATAATTCATGGTAGATACTGAGTAATTCATAGGAAATATTAAATAACTAGTAGTACATACTGAATAATTCACACTGGATACTGCATCATTTCCAGTAGGTATTGAACAAATCACAGTAGGTCTGGAATAATTCACTGTAGATACTGAATAATTCATAGTAGATAATGAATAGTAGTACAAACACACACTCTTACATTCAGGTAGTCGCAGTGTATGGTGCTGCCAACACGTCTCTTCTTCTTTGGTGGAAGCTGCTGTTTGGGGAACTTCAGCACCAGAGATTTCCTCCTCACCTCATCCGCACTAAACACACACACACACACGCACACACACACATTATACATACACGCATATTTACACACGCTCTTACAGCTGTCTGTCTGTACATCTACAGCGAGGCTGTGTTTGTGTGTGAATGTGTGTGTGTGTGTGTGTGTATGTACCTCTCTATAAGCTGTTTTCCCAGTACGATTTTGGTTCCTTCCACTTTGATGAGTTCCTCGTTATCGTTATGAATAACAGTCTTCTCCAGCTCCTCCTCCTGCTCCTCTGTCATGGCGACAGGGTTAGAGGGCGGAGCGTTGGTCTGATAATACAGCGGGCAGAACTTATTCGTCCTCATGTGACCGATCGCTCCACAAGCTCCACATTTCAGCTGGAGAGAGAAGGGTAGAGGGGGATTTATATCATTTAAATTATATAAATTATTTTTTTACTGACCATTTTCGACCCTCTTAGAATTAAACAAGCTGTTTTTATTACTGTGCCTTTGAGACTGATGCATGTACAGTGGAGGAAATAAGTATTTGATCCCCCACTGATTTTGAAAGTTTGTACTCTGATAAATAATTAAACATTCTATGATTTTTATGGTAGCTTAATTTTAACAGTGAGAGATGGAATATCAAAAAGAAAATCTAGAAAATTAAATAATATTTAAATAAAAAATAATTTGCATTTCATTGAGGGAAATAAGTATTTGATCCCCTAAAAAACATGACTAATGCTGGCTCCCACAGACCACTGACACACCCTAATCTCAGTGAAGTCGTTACCTGCATGAGAGACACCTGTCCCAAATTGTCACCTGTATAAAAGGCCACCTGCCAACAGACTCAGTGACACTCCAACATCTCCACCATGGGCAAGACTAAAGAGCTGTGTAAAGATGTCAGGGACAGAACTGTTGACCTATACAAGGCTGGAATGGCTACAAAGCCATAAGTAAGAAGCTGGATGAGAAGGTGACAACTGTCGGTGCAATTATTCGGAAGTGGAAGAAGTACAACATTACTGTCAATCGACCTCGGCCTGGAGCTGCATGCAAGAGATCACCTCGTGGAGTCTCACTGATCATGAGAAAGGCTAAAAATCAGCCAAGAACTACACGGGAGGAGCTGGTTAATGATCTCAAGGCAGCTGGGACCACACTCTCCAGAAAAAACATTGGTAATACAGTGAGATGTAATGGTTTAAAATCCTGCAGTGCACGCCAGGTTCCTCTGCTCAAGAAGGCTCACGTCCAGGCCCGCCTCAAGTTTGCCAATGAACATATTAATGACTCCGAGAGAGACTGGGAGAAGGTGCTGTGGTCAGATGAGACCAAAATTGAGCTCTTTGGCCTCAACTCAACTCGACGTGTTTGGAGGAAGAAAAATACAGAATATGACCCCAAGAACACCATCCCCACCGTCAAGCATGGTGGTGGAAGTATTATGTTTTGGGGGTGTTTTTCTTCTAAGGGCACAGGCCAACTTCACCGCATCGACGGGAAGATGAACGGGGCCATGTATCGCAAAATCCTGGGTGACAACCTCCTCGCCTCCGCCAGGGCACTGAAAATGGGTCGTGGATGGGTCTTCCAGCACGACAACGACCCAAAACATACAGCCAAGGAAACAAAGGAGTGGCTCCATAAGAAGCATATCAAGGTCATGGAATGGCCTAGTCAGTCTCCTGACCTCAATCCCATAGAAAATCTATGGAGAGAGCTGAAGCTTCGCGTTTCCAAATGCATGCCTAAAAACCTTAAGGATTTGGAGATGATCTGCAGAGAGGAGTCGGCCCAAAATTACTCCTGAAGTGCAAACCTTATAAAAGACTACAAGAAACGTCTGACTGCTGTGCTTGCCAACAAGGGTTTTGCCACCAAGTATTAAATGATGTTTTACTAGGGGGTCAAATACTTATTTCCTTCAATGAAATTCAAATAATTTTTATTTCTCATTTCATGTAATCTCTCAGTTTTTCATTTGATATTCTATGTGTCACTGTTAAAATAAAGCTGGCATAAAATTATGAAACGTTTCATTTATTTTTTTGTATTAAAAAGTGGCTGTTTTAGGCTGAGTGGGCAGGGCTAAACTGCTGTAGGCTGACAGAGGTCATATGGACATGTGTTCATGGTTGTGACATCACAATCCAAATTAAAATCAGGCTGTTTTTGTGTGTATGTATGATGTGTCTGTTTTTTTCTTCGATCCCGTGGCGCTGCACCTTTAGATCGGGTCTCTCTTTAGCCTTTTTCGGACGTTTTTCTGGTGGACAGCGGAACTTGTCCTTCTCCTGGTTGCGTTTGAGTCTGCGGAGCTGCTCCTGGATCCTCCTGCGCTCTTTCCTCATCTCCTCCCTGTGCTGCTCATCAAACAGAGCAAACTTACGACTGCACACAACCACACACACACACACGAGAGGAATGTTAGTTTACGTCATCGATGGGATTCCCCTTTAATGTAGAATCAGTTCATCTAAAGCTCTACTGGAGCTGGACTGGTTTCAGCAGAGAAAGTCCGGTAATGTAATTAGAGTGCGATTTGACCAGAGGTGGCTAGTAACTAGTTACAATTACTTAAGTATGTGTACTTAGGTAAAACATCAATAGATTTGCAGTCTGCTGAGCATTTTCAAATCATAATATTTTTACTTCTACACTCTTAAAAAAGATGGTTTCATCAAGGGCTCTTCAGTAATTCACATGAATGTATATGGTTTGTGAACTTAATGTGATTAAAAAACAATCAACTCATTCAAAGTACAAAAGAGAACCGCCTATAACGACACATCTGTACATAAAACACAGAACTAAACCCTCTGCAAGCAGACTTACATGAACTCGTCATCTTTGGTGGTGCGGATGCGCAAGTAAGCGTCGATGACAGCCGGTTTACGGACCGTTTCACACCGGACGTATTCTTTACCGTCCTCGTCTCGGAAGGTTCTGTAGATCTTCAGCCTCCGCCCCGTCGCCGAGGAGTTTAGACTCGTAACCGAGGATGCGTCATCGTCTTTATGAGAGCTGGTGGACTGAGCACTCGCTACACACAAACAAAAACACACAGAGGGGCATTTGTGAAGGTAAACAGTCAAAATAATTCATTACTACAAACTAATCTGATAATCCATGCTAAACCAGCTCAATCTTAACAAACTAAGAATTTTAGTGATAATTTGGTGAAAAATTGACTAAAGTATGTTAGCATAGCTAAAATCAAAGCATATTTGCAGATCCCGCTGGATAAGAGCATCTACTAAAGGTTGTAAACATAAAAACAGTTGCAGCCATCTTGAAGCCTGAATTTTGTCTGTACTGCCCCTTGTAGTAATGTATAGTAATGTAGTGCCTATGTAATGTATGATTACATAGGCACTTCGTTAGTACAATGCTAACTGATGGGCATATGTTTCTATAGGTCCAAATTGTATACATTTATGGGTGATGCACAGTGGATCTACAGGTGATGTATATACTGGATCTATGGGTGAAAGGCCGTTGCACACCATTGTTTTAATGGAGGTATGCACACCGGCGTCAACACAGCGTGTCGATACCCTGGCGCTCCATGACTCCGAAAACTGTTCAACTTTTCGGTGCGTCACCGTGCACCACGTAGCATTTCGCCATTACTACATTAAAGCCATATTGAGCACAGAAAGCCACGGTAGATTATATGCGGCAAAAAATGCACACAGAGAAAGGCAGCCAGTCTTTTAGATAAACAGACAGATGCTAATGGTAAGTTACTGTTAGCTAACGTTACTAGCCTAGCCTTTTTCAGCTCGTATCTTTCAGCTCTGAAAAAGCCAGTCTGTGTAGACGTAGCTAACGGATGCTATGGGGGGTCTATGAATGATGCCTAGGGGGTCTATGAATTATGTATAAGGGGTCTATGAGTGACATATAAGGCGTCTACGAGTGATGCCTAGGGGGTCTATGAATTATGTATAGGGTGTCTATGAGTGATATATAAGGGGTCTATGAGTTATGTATAGGGGGTCTATGAGTGATGTATGAGGGGTCTATGAGTGATGCATAGAGGGTCTAGGAGATGCTGAGTGGGTCTACAGTGAATGCACTGACAGCACTTAAGTGAGCACTAAGTTAAGTATTTGTTGTAATGTATTGTTGTAACTGCACTTGTAAATGTATCACAATGCGCTGTGTTAATGCCGTTCCTTTTTCTCTGGGTATCAACATGGGCTTTTGTTTCTAGCAGTATCTGAGCTCAGGACTGGCTTTCTCTCTAACCTATCTGTAATTAGCAAAGATACTTTCTCTGGGTGGACAACAAAGCACTTGTAAGTTGCTCTGGATAAGAGCATCTGCTAAGTGCTGTAAATGTAAATGAATGCATAGGGTTTCTACCTTTTGCAAAAATAAATCCATAATGCCTAGTTTACTATTGTTATGATTTTTGAGACTATTGGAGATTTCTGTCTCATTCCTACGCTCTCTCTCTCCCTCTCTCGTTCTCTGTGTGTCTTACAGAACGCTTTTCGTCTCTCCTTGCGGCTCTTGTCCCGGTCTGACCCGTCCTCCCCCAGAAGCATGCGCTGAAGCTCCTTTCGCTCCTCCTCCTCTCTCTCCCGGCTCAGCTGGGAACTTGTCTTTTTGTTCTGCAGCATGTTCTCAATGTTCTTCCCCATCTCCTCAAAATCACTGTCCTCCGCAGAACTGCTGTCTGTGTCCGTCGACAACACCTCAGTAGACTCCAGCACCCTGAGAGAGAGAGTGAGAGAGATAGAGAGAGAGATGTTTATAAATGTTATAAACAACAACAAACAACATTTGACACATTTATAAACAAAAAAGAGAAAGAAAGTCCTTTAGTTACTCTCATAAACTATAATGTGTTATCATTAATTAATGAGTTATCATTAATTCAAACATATGGTGGCTGATCCAATGAAAATCAGTAGGTGATCTGTTGGGGGGGGTCCTTTGAGATCTGAGGGAGATTTGTGGGTTTCAATATGGGATCTGAGGGTGATCTATAGATGATCAGTGTGGTTTATGGGATCTATGGAGGTTCTGGTGGTTCAGGGTGGGCTGTGGGGAATATGTCAGAGATCTATAAGGGGATCTATGGGTTATCTAGGGGCATCTATAAAGGATCTGGAACTGTGAGGAATCTGTGATCTGCAGAGGCTTTATGGATGATCTACAGGGGATCTATGGGTGATGTACAGAAAATTTATACTGGATGTATGGGCAATCTGAAAGGATCTGTGAGTGATCTATAGGTGATCTAAGTTTGATCTACAGGGAATCTATAGGTAATCCTTTGGACATCTACAAGTGATCTATGAATTATCTAACGGTATCTACAGGGAATCTGACGGGAATCTATGGATCTGTGGGAGATCTATGGATGACCTATGGCTGATCTAAGGGGATCTATGAAGGGGGAGCTATGAGATGCTGCTGTCATCAAATCATGGTCTATAATAATAACATTATTATCCCTATATTATTATGATATATTTTTTCCAACATGCACACACTCTAACTTACTTGTTCTGCAGGTCGAATATCCTCTGGCACTCCTCCTTATATCTCTCCTGGTGTTCCGCGACAGAGAATCGTGAGCCACGGGCGAATTTACTCATTGGACCTTCACCCGAACGAGCCTGCTCAGTGGACATCGTCCTCACCACGTCTATCACCTCCCAGCGAGACAGTTTCTTAATCTAAACAAACACAAATATCAACATTTACATACACAAACATAAACAGGAGTGATAAACGCTGAGACGAACACAACCAGTGAGATGGCGTAGTGAGATGTTTCACTTATTCAGAGATCCATGTGAGGAATTTTTGGAGGAGCAACACATAATCAGTAAGTATTGATCAGCACACTGATTGATCACCTCTTCTTCTGGAACTCCAAACTTGCGCAGGAGCTGTTTGGCGTTTTTGAGTGACAGGCGTCTCAGATCAGCGTCCGTCCCTGTAACCGTCTTCTTCACAGGCTGAGGCTCACGCTCATCCTGATAAACATACACACAAGAGTACTTAAACACACTGTTATCTGTCATTATTTACAAACTAGAAAGAACTGAAAAATTTGCATGTGGCTTTTTTATATTTTATACTTTAAATATTGTAACTAATCATTAATTGACTTTTAACTGAAAGCATTTTATGCTATTACTTTATATTTAAATATGTATATAAAGCAACATTATGTAGTATTTAGGGATTTGGAAACCTTCCTGGTAGTAATATGTAATTGCAAGTACGTGCAGAGAAACATTTTCTATCGTCAGTGGTGCTTCGGACCCCCACAGGCAGGTGAATTTAACTCTTGTGAGTGCATTGAAAAAGGATTTAAAGAGAACTAATCTTGGTGTCTAATCTTGGTGAAGGACTTTTCTGAGGATGTGAGTGAATTATCTTCTACTGTCATCATATCTTTATCAGTATAATGTTAATTTTTAGATCATTTGACACCTAAACATTGAGCCAGACCTTCTTTGTGAGCGTGATGTTTATATGTAAAGACGCATGACGTGGTCTGAAAAACTCTGTCCCATTACTTTTGATTCTTAAATGATTATTTCAGGCATTACAGGGTTACTCACAGTGATGCACACTCACCATATTTTAGTGTGTTAATTTTTCGCCATACTCAGTAACGCTAGTTCTTTTAGTTTTAACAAAATATATCACAGAGTGCTGCTTTAATTACAATTTAATTGTACATTGGGTATAATTTAAACACATTCAACTGCTATCAAGAATACTCTTCATTCGCATAAACACTTATGCACACATCTTAAAATCTCTTTCAGTAACATCACTCATCTGTGGGGTTCTATGCAGAGTATGAGGATAATCTATAGGGAATCTATACGTGATCTTTGGATGTTAATTTATAGAGATCTACAGAGAACCTATATGTAACCTACGGTAAATATTTGGCGGTTCTATGTAGGATCTGAAGAGCATTTATAAGAGATCTATATGTGTATGTGTTTGTGTGAACAGGTTTGGGTGTGCACCTTCTGCTGAGTGGGTTTGTTTGGTACTTTAACGTAACTGAAGCCCTCTCCACAGCCGGTGGGGTCCGCGACCCCCGTGACCTCCAGCAGACATTTCCCCTTCATTGCTGCGATAAATGCACGAGTGGTGTTCCATGGAGCCGTACGCACCTACACAAACACAAAAATACACATAACAAAATATGAAAATCAGTAATTCAGTACGTTAGATTATATTGATTTAGTACTGTAGCATTACTATAATTCAGTTCTTCTTTAGATTAATGCATTTATAACAATCCAGTACTTGGAGTACTGTAATCCAGTACCCTTGTGATAACTGTACCTCAATACTGTTATTTACTGCAATGTCAGTACTCTGTTAGATTATCACATTTTTTATAATTCACTGCTCTGAGATTACTGTAATTCAGGACAATGTGACAATAATATAAGTTATGTAATTATAATATAACTCAATTCCATACTTGTGGGCGCAGAGTAGCTAATAGCGCAAGTAAGACACAACCAGAGTCATTTACGGTAATACAAGTGAAAATAATTCTCTGTCCATGTTGTCAAGTATTTAATGGCCTCACAGTCCACCGCCATCTACAATGCTGTCTCTTTCGTAGATTGTACGTTATTACAATCTCCTCCACCGTCACTATGTTTGTTGCGGTCAGAAACTTTTGACTCTGGACTGCCCTCTAGTGGATGTACTGCTTAACATCCATGCCATCCACGAAAGAGACGAATAAAGTATTATTTTCGTAGATAAAGAGAGCATAAATGAGCCTCTAGAACATCATAATTCATTACTATTAGTTCGGTACTCATTTTAGTATTCAGTAGGGTTGGACCCAAATATTCGAACATTCAGATATTCGTTCGTAGGGCAGGCATTTGCTTTTTAATTTTGGGATTCTTTTTTTTTTCAGTAAAGGCAAACTGCAAACTACTGTACTGTTCGGGTTTCTCAGGAGAAACTAAGACGACTCGAGGTTACGGTCTATAATGCAGCTTTATTTTTAATTTGCTGAAAACAGCGAGAAGAAACACAGCCTCTCCAGCACTGAAAGCTAAAAACACAGCCCTCTGCTCTACTTTGGAAAACCCACCACTTTAACCACATTCAGGCTCTTCATCATAAAAGTCCTCATTCGAATGAACCTAAAACAGCCCAATATAAACATCTCTTCTCTTTAATAAACTGAACTCCTTACAGCTTACTTTTTATTCACCTGGTGAAAATGTGGAAATATAAACCATCTCAGCTCGGGCGCCTGACATCCCGCTCACTCACAGCAGTGAACATCATGTTAACGTGGTGCTAAACAGCATGCGTTCCCAGTGTGGCTGCAAACAGCGACCCCCATACTGGATTCTCACTAGGGCTGCGATGTCGCCCTTCAAACCTCGAGTTAGACCCCCTCCGTGAAGCGCTGGTTAACCCGTGCATGCACTGTGCTGTTACCCCAGCAGCCCGCCATCATGAGAGGCTAGCAGGCCTGATAGAGGGAGCGAAGCTGTGCTGTAAGTGCCGCAGAGCTCTAGCGAGGGAAGCAGCGAGCCTGGAGATTCGGATTTTGAGCACGGATTTCTGAACAACCTCCGTGGGGCGAAGCTCTGAATATTCGCCGCTGATTACTGCCAAAGCTCCGGAGCCCAAAAAATGGTATATGGGACAGCCACATTATTCAGTACATTACTGTAATTCAGTACATCAGTTCATTGTAACTTGGCACGGTTAGATTACTGTACTTCAGAAATGGTGTTGTTGTGACAGGATCATACACTGACCTCGTCATCGATCTTCATCTGGAACTCCTCCTCGTTTTCTTCCTCTGGAGCAAAGAAAGACTTCTCACCGTAACCGGCGTCCTGAGACACAAACACACACACATCAGCAGAGAGTGGGAGAGTGTGTGTGTTACAGGAGGACAAAAGGACGATATTTTACCATTACAATTATAAATTATATAACAGCACATTGTTCTGAGCACAACGTGGACCTGATCTACTTAAAGACATGAAGAAATGTTTACTGTTTTCAGTGCAGGTGAACATGTGAAACGCTGCTTTAACCTGCATCCCTGTTCAGAATTAACAGGTTAAAATTCTGATGTTAAATAACACTGAGCCTCACTTTTAAACTACTAATAAACTACTCTGAAATCTGTGACAGTGAGCACATGAAAAATCCTGCTGGTGTGGGTTCATGTGCGGACTCCTTAAATGTTACCCGAGTGCTGACAGTGCCCCCTTGTGGGGAATCTGCATTATTACGAAAAGGAAATAATAAATTCTGCATATTTCACAAAGCGAACACTAAAATGATGTTTTTATAACAAATCGTTCCACTAACAGATTAATATTTTTCACGTCTGTATGTATGTGACAGTGTACCTTCAGCCGTTGTTCTGCCACCAGCATGCTGTAATAAGCGCAGCACTGCTCAGGAGAAACCACAGCTCTGATCTCCTCTTCTGTGGGCAGCCTGAAATCAGGCTTTAAAACCCACCAGTTAGAGTCCATACCTATCACAGAGAGAGAGAGAGAGAGAGGAGAGAGAGAGAGAGAGAGAGAGAATAAAAGACAGAGTAAAGAGAGAGGGAGAACAGAAAGAGAAAAGGGGAGAAAACAGAGAACAGAAAGAGATGCAGTGAATAGAGAGAGAATAAAGAGAGGGAGGTTAGAAAGCAAACAGAGAAAGAGAATGAAGAGAGAGTGAAGAGAGAGCAAACAGACAGAGAACGAGAGAAAACAGAAAGAGAGAAGGCAAAGAGAGAGTGAGAGAGAAAGAGTATAAGATAGCGAGAGATTATTTAAATGTAAAACTTCAAAACACTAATAAACTCCAACTGAATACACTAAACTCCTGCCTGCGTTCAGCCTTAAAGTTACGCTGACATGACGTGACTTTTAGAGCTAAATCTCACAACTACTGTTCAGTAGTTTTCTATTTTCTCCTGCTTTAATTAAAACATGTTTTTGTTTAAAACAGTTTTAAATAGGTCTCCAACACTGCATCCCAGCAACACGTCAGCGAGAGACAACAAAACCAAAACGCTCGTGTTGCTCTGCCTTTCGCACCTCAAAATGTACGAGGAGAAACTCGACCCTTGAGAACCGAGGATCTCCACGGCCCCGATTTGGAGAGTCAGAGTGCTGTTTGTTTTGTGTCACTGATTGATAAGGACAGCTAGTTAGCTGAGTTGACCAACACCAGGAGGCGCTAAAAGGCTACTGTAACTGTTATTTAGACTACAGCTACAGATGAACAGCTATTTTTTAATCGGCCAGTGGTTTGTTTACATTTTGACTTGATGCGCACATTTGATGTTTCCAGTGTAATTCACAAATTGCAGAAGCTGCAATTTGTTTTTTAATTACAGCCTACATTGTCAAAAGCGCCCACACTGTCTGAAGTTTGAAGAGTGGAAATTTAACCTGATGACACAAAACATGTGAACTGCCTGTAGATGAGTTAGACCAAGCAGAGGCAGCCAAACCTTTATGTGTTGTGACATCACAACCACAGCTTACAGGCAGTTTGGTGCACTTCATTCAGGGTTCAAACTTCAAGCCAGAAAGAGTGGATATTTTAAACTTCTAGGCCAAAACAAACAAACAAACAAACAAAAAACAAAAGTGGCCTGAAGCTTGTACCTTATAGATAATAATCGCAATTTAATAGCGTTCCAAAGCTGAGGCTGCAGCCGAGGTAGTGCAGGTCCTCGGTAGGACTGTCCTATGAAAACTCCTCCTTAGTAGCCTATTGGTCACACAAATGGAGCAGCCCTAACGAGGCTGCGTGGTGACTTCGCCAGAGCGGTGAGAAACGTGTGAGTGAACTGGTGAGGGAAAATGGAGCCGCTGCATTGAGTTTGTTGCTTTCCATTTCTTCACAGAACTGGAGGAGATGTTCTTAAGTAGTATGATAAACTACATACAAATACTTCTAAATAAAATACAATTTATGGACGAATTCTTTAATCAATCAGTCATTTTACACTTTATAAGGTAACGAAGACAAAGTCAAGGACGTGAACAACTTGTATTTTAAAACAAGCTCTGCTCCAACGGCTTTGCTTTCCACCATTTTCATGCTGCTGTTTTTTTTCTTCGCGCCGATCGTACACAAAGAATTGTGGTTAACTGAAGGCCGGGAATGATACATCTGATGCGTCCTTGAAATCACTCCAAATGTAGGCTGCATTTCTAGACCCCTCTAGGGTCCTTCACATCATCAGGAACGGCCTGATATGATGCAGCGGCCGAGAAATGCAGCCTGGACTTTGGAACGCAGCTACTACTAGAAAAATCACAATTCGATATTTTCCTCAAAGCTTTCAAATACAAAATAAGGGAAACGAACATAATGAATCAATAATGAATCAATACTGGGGAACTCCGATGATTCAGGCCGGCCAGCCTGAGAATCAACAGTAAGAGTCACCTGAACTTCCCGTACCTTCCCAGTACCAGCTATAATAGAAGTGCTTCCTGTCTCTCTGATCTGCCCTGTCTAACACACACACACACACACACACACACACACACACACACACACACACACACACAGTTTCTCCTCGCCTTCCTGTCCTGTTTAAATCATTAGTTATATTGGTGGTTACATTACAAAGCAGTACAATATAACACAAAACTATATAATACACAACATCAGACAGAGAAAAGCATGGATGGGTATGTTTGTGTACTTGTCCTGCTATCCCCAACACTGTGTGGACCACGTGTCCTTCTCTAGTACATATAGTAGTACATCACCACATTTTGCTGGTCCTCATCACAAATGCTGTTTCACCATAAATTCATCTTTTTTGAAAAAATTAAAAATGCAAAACACAATAGTAATCAGTGAGTGTCCTCCTAAGTAACGTAAAGACAAATGTGTGTGTATGTATGAGTGTATATATGTGTGCGTTTACCTGTGCGTTTAAAGTCTGCGCAGAGTTTGAGCCGTTTGCGGATGCTGCTCTCCGAGTGAGATGGAAAAGCTTTTTTTATATCCTCCATCCGGATACGTCTCGGACGATCCTTACTCTTCCAGAACAATCTGTATATAAACACCTACAGACAGACACAAAAAACCTTCAGCACATTAAATGATAAAGATTCCACCTCAATAATAATTTTGTGCACTGAACAACTTTTGATGAAATATTTTATGATGTTTTGTGAGTCGTTTATGTATTAAAGCGGGAAGAAATAAATTTGTGAAATAAATGTTTTTGTAACAAACCAAGATGCAAAACTAGATAAAAAAATCCAGTCATAACTTCATTTCTGTTCATCACTCTCATCATAAAACTATTACATATCTGGAAATCTGTGTGTGTGTGTGTGAGTGGGAGTGTGTGTTACCTGTAGGAAGTCTCGTATGTGTGTGTTGGCGCGTTTGGAGTTGGGTCCTGGCACCTCGTACAGCGGGCACTCCTGCCCAACCACAAATATGTCTAAGACCTCCCGGATAAAGTAGCCCTGCCTGGTGCGGATGATCAGGAAATCTGTCTCCGGCATCTTGTGCAGGTAGATCGGAGTCCGGAACAGGTTATTCTCGAACGCCTAACAAACAAGCACAGAAATAATTAATTTAATAACAGCAACAACAAATAGCACAACAGCAAAAATATATTCTTTGTTCATAGCGGCTTTAATTAACCAAAACTGGGAAAATAAAAATAAAATTAAATATCCAACACGTAAGAAAGCTATAAAATTAATTACAAACACAGTAATTAAAGGACACATTAAGAATTTAAGTGTAGATGTGTGTGTTTTTTACCTGTAGTAGCTGTCCAGGGTGGAGTGAGCCCAGGAAAGGTGAGGTATGGCAGTACACCGTTTCTCCATATTTACAGTCCGGAGCACCTGGATCTTTACCTGGCTTCTACAGAGGCACAGAGAAACACAACCCCAAAAACAATCAACATAACTGAATTTAGTAAATTAATCCAAAATGAATCATGAATCATCCAGAGGAAAAATGAGTAATTTGACCAGGGCGAAATATATTGCTCAGCTCAGGTAAAATGTTATTCAGCTAATGTAAAATATGTAATTTAACTGAGATAAAATGTGTCACTTAGATGAGATAAAAGATATCGTTTAGTTGGGATTAAAAATCTGTAACTTAGTTGAGGAAAAACATTTCTTAGCTGAGTTAAAATGTCAGTGGAGTAAAAATGTCACTTCGTTGAGATAAAATTCCATTTAGCCAAGGAAAAATATGTAATTTAGCTGCAAATGTCACATATCTGAGGTAAAATGTGTTACTTTAGCTGATGTAAAACATCGGCTGAGTAAAGTATGTCTTTTAGCTGAGGTAAAATGTGTCACATAACTGAAGTGAAACATGTTGCTTAGTTGAGGTTAAATATGTCACTTAGTTAAGGAAAAATGTCACTAAGTAGAGATAAAAACTGCCATTTAAAATGACAAATATGCTAAATACGTGTTACTTGGCTGAGATAAAATATGTTGCTTAGTTGAGGTATAATATATGTCTCTTAGCTGAGGTTAAATGTCAGTTTAGTAAAATGTCACCTAGCTGAGGTGAAATGCCATTTAGCTGAGGTAACATGTAATTTAGCTGCAAAAAAAAAATGTCAATAACTGAGGTAAACTGTATTACGTGTCTGAGGTTAAATATGTCTCTAATATAAAGTAAAAATATGTCCCTTGGCTGAAGTAAAATGTCATTTAGCTGACATAAAATATGTTTAAGTAAAAAACGTGGCTTAGTTGAGGTAAAATGTCACTTAGCTAATGTAAATCATCAGCTGAGTAAAATATGTCGTTTAGTTGAGGTAAAATGTCATTTTCCCCCAATGTAAAATATGTCACTAAGCTGAGCTGAAATATGATATTTAGCTGAGTTAAAACGTTAGCTAAAGGTACAATGTCACTTCTCTGAGGTACAACATGTTTAGCTAGTGGTAAAATATGTTGCTTAGCTGGCAGTAAAACATTACTTAGACAAAGCAAAACATGTTTCCGCTGTAATACAGGGTGTCCCACAAAAAACTGACATCATAATCTAATCTAATAACAGCCAATTCTCCCTCAAATGATCTCAAACGTGTAAAAACTAACCAAGTTTAATTTTTAATTTTTTTTTCTGGTTGAAGAACGGCGTTCACTAGAAATGAAAAGGCATTTTGTGTGTTAGAATATGCTCGAACACAGTCAAACGAGAGTGTGCAGCAGCATTTTCGAGATAATTCAATAAAAATGCACCAACTGGAAAGCAGATTTGGACACAGCACAAAAATTCAAAGAGGAAGGCTGTCTGTGCAGGACAAAGGGGTCTGGACGACCACCAGTATCGGAAGATATTACCTTTGTGAAGCTGTGAAATCGGTTATAAAATCTGCATCCCATTTGATAAATAAATCTTGTATTGTTCAACATGAAGTCTACTTAATCTCGTTTGCCCAGGACATGTAGTTACTCAGATATTCACATCTGAAATGATGTCAATTTTTTTGGGACACGCTGTTTGTTGCTTAGCTGAGGCAAAAGATGCAGCTACACTGTAAAAAAAAACAAAAAAAACAAAAAACACCCACACTGATTAAAAGGATCGTTCATTAAAGTAGATCTGACAAGCCACTTTTTACAGTGTAGGGTAAAATATATAATTCAGTTAAAATATAATTTAGCTGAGATAAAATGCGCCTTTGAGCTGAAGTAAAATATGTTCTTATGCTGAAGAAAAATCTACTCTAACAAACAAATGTTATCTGCACAACAACCAAGAAACTGATTGATCAATGATTAAACTCACTCTTTTGTAGTAGTTCTTGATCTTGGTTGCCATGCCGACCTGCATCATCAGAGGAGGGTATTCCTCACTATATTCAGCCAGGATCAAATCTCCATCTTTACCCGTTAGATCCTGAGCCGTACGCATGAAGAACATATCACCGCCACCGGAGGCCTGTCGCTCCTGCTCTCGCATCTGAGAAAGAAAGTTAGAAAGAAAGACTGTTTTACACACAGCAGAGCTGCAGCAACTACTCTGTAAAGTCAATGACGTGACACATAAATGATTTTTTAATGCTGAAGTGTTGCATACTTTTAAAAAAGTGCTCTATAATGTTCATATTATCCACACAGTCGTTCTGACAGACTGTAATACACTACAGGAAGTGTAGGGGGCGATATGGCTTCTACTGTTTTACTACATAATAAAAATAATAACTGCTTGTTGCAAAGATGGAATTCGGGGGTAAAGAGAGAGAAAAAAGGGTTTAAAATACGAACAATGTAAAAGTGCCTTCAACGTAGACCTTAAGGTCCAATTGTGCTCCCTAACTAAAGGTACTAAAGACGTACGCTTGAGGGCACCACCTCACTACTGCCCGTACAAAACCTCTGAGAGTGACTCACTCGCAGCCCTAACATGCTCACCTTGGCCTTCTTCTTGATGTGTTTGAGCAGAGGCTGAACTGAATGCGGGCCCGGCTGGGACAGAGCGCCGAACGAGTATTTTTTCAGCGTGGGCCGATGGAACTGACGCAACTTCATTGGACCCATGTGGGTGGGAAAGAACGGCTGCCTCAACTCCACCGCAGGGATAGAGTGCTAGAGAGAAAGAGAGAGAGAGAGAGAGAGAGAGAGAGAGGGAGAGACAGACAGACAGACAGAGAGAGAGACGGAGAGAGAGATGGGGAGAGAGAGAAAGATGTTTTAAATTGTTCAGGTATACAAACCATGAATTTCATGTCTGTTTCGAAGAAGATCCCATATCCTACATTTTTCTGCTGTAGGCTGAACGGATAGGGCTAAACTAGCATAGGCTTAACAGGCAGAGCTAAACTGGCATAGGCTGAACTGATGGGGCTAAACTGCTGAAGGCTAAATGGGTGGGGCTAAACTGCTGTAGGCTGAATGGGTGGGGCTAAACTGCTGAAGGCTAAATGGGTGGGGCTAAAGTGCTATAAACTGAAAGGGTGGGGCTAAACTGCTGTAGGCTAAATGGGTGGGGCTAAAGTGCTATAAACTGAAAGGGTGGGGCTAAACTGCTGTAGGCTAAATGGGTGGGGCTAAAGTGCTATAAACTGAAAGGGTGGGGCTAAACTGCTGTAGCTGAATGGTGGGGCTAAACTGCTATAAACTGAAAGGGTGGGGCTAAACTGATGAATGGGCTGGTCTGAAATGCTGTAGGGTGAATGGGTGTGGCTAGATTGCTGTACACAAAACAGGCTATGCTAAACAGCGCTTGTGACATCACATATGATTAATTCACAACGGACTTTATTTTCGGCTGGGAAGTAAACAGTACATTAGAAACTTTAAGTGTTTATGTACTACATGAAATTCAGTTTTCCATGATATGGGCTCCGTAAGATGTTGATATAAAAAATGGCAGTGTTTTTGTATGGAGTGTTCCGTCGCCCTACCTGGATGATGTTGCCCCCGAAAGTGCCCCTAAGCCCCTGCTGTTTGGGGTAGTAGAACTCATCATTGGAGAGGTTCCATGGGTCCTTGACCTCCGGCTGAGACATGTTCTACAAAGAAACCAACAAAAACACACTTCATACACATATAGCACACCGGTAATACACAGTATTGGGAGGAACCCTTAGGGCCTTCTAGATCTTCAGAAGAATGATTTCTGTGAATTAAAATGTGTTTTTTTGGTTGATTTCATTAAGCTTTGGTTAAATGTCCAATGGACAATAAAAAGGGAAAAAAACAAAAACAACAACAAAAAAAGTCACTCTGGTCCTGAAAGATTACGAGTCGTAGTCTAAGCAGGTGTTGGTTAGTTGTTAGGAGTGGAAAACAGCGGCAGCAGCTCTAGGCAGGACTCCTTACTGAAAGAGTCACTGTAACACTGATACATACAAGCTCAAATATATGCTAATTCTATCTAGAACGCCCAAAAGAATGTTCATGAATTGCCGTTAGCTTAGTGCTAACACAGACTAAAATAACACAAAAATTAGCATTATCATAGAGATTGCTTTTCTCGTTTTCTAAACAAGAATGGTCCTCCTTCCCCCCATCTCTCAGAACGATGCTAGCCAATGTGGGCGTCTGTTAGCGGACGTAACAGAATGATCAGTTAGCGTTCTCACCCAAAGCTGTTGAGCTGTTTTAGCAGTTCGTTGAAAAGATGTGGTGGAGCTCTCGAAGGAAACTTCACTCACCCAGCATCGTAGCATTGTTTGATTGGAAGTCCCATAGATGTACATACCTAGATGCCGCGTTGGGCCCAGCCAGGCACGTCATTTTAGGGCGGTCAACATCGCTGCTGGACTGCATTCAGTACCATTACAGAGCGGCAGTTTAAGAAAGATACTGTCCAAAATTACACTATTTCAGGAATATTACACTCAGAAAGTGGGACAGGATTATATAACGGAGGGAACGGAGTGACCACACTCAGGTCTGTGTGATGTGTATTGTTTGTGTGGTGTTTGTGTAGATATGGTCGTGTGGTTAATGAGGCACAGAGAACCTGTTGATGTGATTGTTTTTCCTCTGGTTTTATATTAAGCTTTTTTAATTTAATAGTCCTTACGCTCCTTAATCCGTGTAGATATTCATAATAGATTATTACCTTATTATACCTGAAGTCAGGTTCTTATTTGCCAGCTTCTTATTTGCATTTTCCTGTTCCACCTTAAATGGTGCATCAACCCGCATCTTATTCGAATTTTCCCGTTCCAACTTAAATGGTGCAGTTTCAGGCACCAGACAGTCACTGCTGCACCATTTAAGGTGGAACAGGAAAACTCAAACAAGAAGCTGCCGAATAGGAAGCCAACATAGCTTCGTCCTTCTGTGTATAAAGATTAGAAGTGATTCACACATTGATGGATTTGCTGATTGCGTTTCTACCGGAGCACCAAACTCATGTCAGGTGCAGACTGAATACTTTCCCGCTGGTGCGGACAGATAATTAGCGCGATCTGTTATTAAAGAAATAAAAGCTACCAAGAGCAGATCCATGCAGCCTAGATTAATCTGTGTCTGAGGATTATAACAAAACAGATTTGGTGAAAATCGGTTGAGTAATAAGGAAGTTGTGGCTGATTTAATCCTGAGACTCATCGTCTCTCAATACAAGTGAATTTGTTCACAAGCGGATCTTGACCGCTCCAACATGGCGGATGCGCAGACGTATCGCCTCACATAGAGAACAACAGGCAAAGCGGCATCTAGATATGTATATCTATGGGGAGTCCTATCTAATGCTCTCTTACATGGTTAAGCTTTAGCCGTTCTATTACTTTAATAGACAGTGTTTTATAGACCGTAAACACACTGTATGTGTGTTTATATTCTTTAAGCGGAGATCTGTTTGTTGATACTACATAACCTGGCATGCTGAAGTGGGCCAAAGGAGAAAAGTGTTGCAGATTTCAATTATGCTCCTTTTTTCTGTGTGCTCTGAAAACGCGCTCAGTTATTATTTTGTTCCTCTGTAATGACCTGTTTCTCTATCTCTTCATTAATACTTCTGTTTACATCAATGTCACATTACAACTCCCCTCCTAACCCACCTGCTGTGGTTCCTCTTTGATGACTCCGGTTTTTCCCAGCAGAATTCGGCTCTTCTTCAACGCAGATTCCTTCTTATTTTCTTTAGATGGAGAGTGAGACGTCCTCTCTTCCTTCTCATCAGGAATCTCTGTGTAAATAAATATAAATAAATATACACACACATACAGAAGGATCAAAAACACAAATAATAAAGTTCAAAACATGATACCAATTTTCTATCAACTTGTACAATACTATCAATACATATCGCTGTTTTTTGGAAGAAAACCTTGTATCTCCATTTTTGATGTTTTTCAGTTTTTGTCATAATTGGAAAACGCCTGTTACCCTTTACATTGTATGTAAATTTCATGATGAATGAACTAAAAGAAATGACCTAAAATGACTCGAAAAAAGTCCGGTTCCATTGACTTACATTAAAAGTAAAGTTCTCATTTTGGATATACGAGGTTTTGTTCCAACAACAGCGATAAATTAATAATAATAATAATAATAATAATAATATTTTTAAAAATCCTATTTACAGCACTTGTATTTGAATTTTACTTGAGAGCAAAATTAAGCTTATTAGGCACTACTAAATGTGAAAGGCGCATGCATATAAGTGTGTGTGTGTATACACACACACACACACACACACACACACACTCACTCCCCTTCACCACTCATTACTCACTAGCAGCTCAACAACATTTTACACACAAAGACAAGAGACTCCTAGTTCATCTGATAACTGAGTTAGCAGTACAAAATATTTCATCACCATTAATCAAATTAAATTTAATTTTAATGAATTAAATAACATTAACTAAAACAATTCTGGGTTTATTTCCATTCTGCCAGCCACAAAAGTGGTTAAAGGGGCAGAAAGAGGTTAAAGGTTACTGTACCCAGTATGATGTTCTCATCGTTGGGGTCGAGGGTCAGTACGGGTGGAGAGAGGAGGCAGTCCATGTTCTGATCGTCCCAGATGATGTTATCCTCCCAGCGTCCGTACACCAGACCCTCGTTATCAATGGGGAATATGGAATACCACGGATTGTCATCCTCATGAGAAACTACACACAAACACACAGACCTGCAGGTTGGGAATCATTCTAATAACACCTGTGTAACTTCCCCTACTATAAAACCTCTTTGAACAGAGTAAAAAATTCTCTATTTTCTATTAAACATTTATGTAAGCTTGTCACATTCTGGTGAAGAATTTAGAGCGTTTAAACACAATTAATTTGAATATTAAGATTTCGGTCTAGCTTTAGAACAACATTAATCAATAACATTAATAAAGAATTCCACCGATTTCTGCAAATTTCTGCATAAATAAATTGCTAAGACGTAAACAAATTTGTTCGTAGTGGTTTGGTGTGAAAAGCTCTATTTTAGAGAAACTTACAGAGTCAGAACTGTTTACAGTGGTGGTGATAGGAACCAGAAGTCCACCTCTAAAAGCTCCTTCACAGAAAGTTATTGCATAAAATGTTTTTTGAATACGCTGCCTGATGAATGAGACACTGTTTTATGATAGTTTTACGTTAGAGAAAATTTTGGGGCTAAGATGTATTTTTAATCCGTTCACAGTGGAGGGATACATGTAGGTCACCCACTATTTTCCATCAACATTCCATATAAACTCAGAAGACTCGTGTAGGTTCACTGGTGGTTTTGGATAGTAAATACAATGTCTATATTTGTGTTGTAGCCATGGCGACCCCTGGTTCCTATCACCACCACTGTAAAGAAATCTGAGTCTCTACAATCAGCTGTTTCACACCAAACCACTCTGAATGACCACATCTCAAACACTGAATTATGTAGATAATTGAAAAATGCATGGATTTACGCAGTAAAAGGTGTAAACTGTAATTGCTTCCATTTAGTTTGTGTCCAAAATATACGTAGGATGCGTTGACTTCTGTGAACTGTCACCACTATGAAAGGTAGGTCTTTACAATTACAGGGCAAGGCAATCGCAGGGGTCCAAGCACTCCGCACCTTTTGGAGCCAGTAGAACATTTTAAGAATGGTCTCAGTTCATAACAGATGTGGGCTTTTAAAATTAGACTTGCAATTTTTGCATGCATCGACTTTTGACCGTAGTACTGTATAAGCAACACATTCACATTGGACGTGACTTATATATGCATACTTGTTGAACTATTAAAATCAAAGGTTATCTGTGCAACATGCCAATGGACTACGCAACAGAGGAGTGGTTTCTGAACTTGTCACTGCTTGTCACAAGTTTTCATATCTGTTAAGATTATTTAAAAATGGGATATTTCTATACTAAACCTAACATTATATTATTTTCCCTTTTAAACTGCTTTTTTAAGCATTTTGCACAAAAAAAAACATGCTGCAATGCTGCAAAAAAACTAATAAAAAAATGTATGTTTTTTGCTTTACTTATTTATTGGGTTTTTTTTTGGACCCTCAGACCACCATAAACATCACACTTGCACTTTGGCCCCTGGTCTTTTCAGCGTAAACTGTAATCACCGAATATTATGGTACTTAAAGACATTTTTTGTTTGTAGACATTAGCAATCAAATTTCTACAGCACTTTAAGCCCTAGTAATCAATTGCAGAACTATTTGGACTTTCTTAGTGACTTGACATTCTAAACAATATTTCAGTGGCTTAAAAGATAAATGAATGAACCGCAAGTGCCTATTTTTTGCCGTTGACGTTTTGGCGTATTTTGAATAAACATCGGGCAGTTTGGATCATACCAAAACGTTAAAATAAAAACACAGCCGTTCTCCGGACCACAGATTTGTCGAGACTGTTTAATACAGTCCTACTAAAAGTTAAACACCCCTGATCTCTGAGAAACACTGAACACTGTACACTACTTCACCTCTTAATACATTTATAAACAAACATGACATACATGTGTTTAAAACACACATATACTCACTGAGGTGGTCGTGACTGTGTTTGTCTCGCTTGGATCCGGTTATAGACGGAGTTTTGGCAATGGGGGGTGGGGTCGGGGGCACCAGCTGTGAATTACTGCGGTTCAGACCTAAAAACACACATGGGCATTAGATCAATGTTCTCGATGTTATTAATGTTCGGCTACTACCTCAAAAAAGTGCGAAATTTCAGTTTTTCATGACATGAGCCCTTTAATCATTTGACAACCGTAGTATAACAATTAAAATATATTTAACACTAGACTTGTTGACTTTACTGCTCAGTGACGACGCTTTAATTCTGACGTCGACAGTCGCTGATCATGTGATTATGACACTAACAATATGGACGCCTCAGAGAAAACCGCAGGTGAGGAGCCTGGTGATTAGGGGGTCCGTATCTAGGGCTTCCTGAAGGCTAGCAACCCACGTGATCCACAACTCGTTGGAAAGTGCACAGTCATGCTCGACTGACCTGTGTGACCTGACCAATCTACAGCGCTTCACAGATCAGATACTGAAAGTCATTATCTCCAGTATCTCGAAAACTCCAGTAAAAATCATGTGTGGTTGAAGAGGGGCGTAACACCTAATCCTGTAAAGTGTGAAGTTGGTTCTTCTTATTTTTGCTCTAAATTTCGCTGGCTCTCCAGACCTCCACCGCGAGCCGCCTAGGGTGCATCTAAGTCAGAAAAAAATTTGGGAGATTCTGGGGGGCCGCATCTCTGGGGCCATTATACAGAAAATTCTTAAGTCTGATATCATTATCTCATCTGCTTTGTTGTCATGGCAACTTCAGTTAAGACTGAGTTTAGGACAGAAGCCATTACAGAACAACAGTTCTTAAGTCTATAATCTTCTCTTATTTCCAGATAAGAAAACGGTTTTACAGAAACATCCTAACTTGCCCAAATATCCTAAATATTTTCTTAACTTTAAGATAAACCCAGAGCATCTTAACTTCTGTTTAATCATCCGTTTCTATTGTTTTATGCAGTGACAGGCAGCACAGCTCACTATAACCACCATAATGACGCTACATTTATCTACACTGAAAATAGTGCTTTGAGTAAGAGCGTTTACAAGCCCCAGACACTACAGCCTCAATCTCCACCATCCCTCTTATTACCTTCGTGTGTTAATGTTGATGATGAAATATTACAGTGATGGTGGTGAATAATGAGGAGACGGAGCTGAACGTGTGTCTGTTTATTACGAGGAATAATGTTAATGCGCTCGGCCCAAAGCGTTTGGGAAATAGAGACTGAAAATGGAGAACAGCGACGCTCTGATAAACAGCAGGGGGCGCTGAAAGAATATTCTTAACTTTCACTTTATCTCGCTTTATTTGACTTTCTTTACATCAGTAACGGTAGCTAACGTTAGCTGTCTGACTAACTAACTTGATTACGTGTTTACGTTTCAGCTTTGCACGTATGGTCGGTTGCTAGGTAACAGACATGACAGTTGAATGTCGACTTCAATTGAGTAAGTTAAGATTTCCTAACTTGAGATAAGAAAAGATGCTGTAAGATAAGATTCTTAAATTAAGATCAGATTTGTTTCTGTAATATGAATTTGTGAAAAATCTTATCTTGACCCGTCAGATCTTAAGAAAGTTTCTGTAATACGGCCCCAGGTTCCCTAAAGGCCAGCAATGCGATCCAGGACTCGTTGGAAAGAGCACATCACACTCTAGTGACCTGTGGAGTTTGGCTTTGTCACCGATTTTAAAACCGCAATTTTAAAGTCCAATTTTTGCTCCAAAGCATTTCCTTTTCCTGTGGTTTTATCCAGGACATCAGCGTTTAGTTGACATCTCGACTTTCACTACATACTTATACAAAAAACTCCCTCTCGATGTGTGGGTATATCACACACACTTAGCAAAAAAGGTTCTATATAGAGCACCCAATATAGTATACAGTACCAAAAAAGGTTCTTTGGTTTGTAACCATAGTGGATCCCTTTTTGGTGCTATATAGAACCCTTTTCAAAAAGGTTATATATAGCACCCAAAAGAGTTTTTCTATGGTTACAATGTCAAGCTTGACATAGAACCGTCTATAGCACATTCTCAATCAATGTGAAAGACCCTTTAACCATGCAAAGAACCCTTAAATCATGCAAATGATTCTTTGAGTGTTCATTGACTAAAGAACCCTTTAAGAACCATCTTTATAAAGTGTGTATATATACCCATATGTATGTGTATATAAAATGCAGTGTGTGTTTACCTTGTTGTGCATTATAAGCATTAGCGTTGCGGGTCATGCTGGAGGGCAGCCACCCTGCCAGGCTGGCTCTCTGTGTCTTAGTGCCCTTGTGCTTCACGTCCTCTCCGTTCCAGATGATATCTTCCTCCCACTGCAGCTGAGTGACCATCAGGAACAGCTCGTCCTCCAACTGGCCTACATCAGCCTTCTACAAGTGCACACACAAAAAAGAATATCGTCTCAGTCCTCACGGCAGCACTGACGCTATCAGGTCTGCTGATCCGTTACTGATGTTAATGCTGTCTGTTCCACAATCTCAGCTCAGCTTTCAGGCTGTTCGGGTCTTTCCCGCTCCAGCCTCAGAGCAGCTGACACAACATTAGTTCTGCTCACATTAACAGGTATCTTTAAATCTTGGCTACACGTGCCAGTGCCACCTCTATTTGAGTGCAGGCAGACACAGGTAAACATTCACAGCGAGTGAAGCTACAGCAGAGGGAGGAGAAAACACAGAACCTTTCCTCCACCAAAAGAGGTGAAAACTCAACACACTCTCAGCTTGCAGGTGGATAGATCAATACCACAGATTCTGCTAAGAAATTTTAGTAGTATTAAATAAACTGTATTTTAAGTTTTTTGATATTTTGTTATTTCATTGAGCCTAACTTTGTGCATGTACAATACTGGGCAAAAGTCAGAGACCCTTCAAGTTGTTAATGTTTCGGCATCAGGAAAAAAGGAGAAAACATATATTTAATAGAAATCAACACTTAAATATAATACCAGATGTTTCAGTGTGTCCACGCTTCACCTTTACTCCAGCTTCCATTCTTTTCAGGAGACTCACTTTCAGTTCCTCAAAGAATCTGCAGACACACCTCCAAAGTTCAGTCTTAGAAGCTGGTTGATCATTTTCTGAAGTAATCAAACACATTCAGTGGAGGTCTGGACTCTGGGGTGGTCAGTCCATCGTTCAGCTTCTTTGCTTGATGTGTCCGTCTCCTTTTCTCAGTGAGGTTCTTCTTGACAGCTACACATCCTTTCAGACCCACAGCGCTGAGTCGTCTTCTCACAGTGGAAGGATGGACAGAAACACCTGTGGATGTTTTCAGATCTGAAGCAGCTTGATTTTCTCCTCTCTCTCAAAGATGAAAGCTTTAAGTGCTGTTTATCTGATGGGGGCAGTTTTGGTGGCTACCAGGTCTTTCAGGTGGTTGTTAGGAGTCACATTTTCTCTGTAGCTTTTAGTAATTTATTGAACTCCAGTTTTGGAAACTCATTTATTTTCTGTTTGACTTTCTTCTTTCTTATGCAAGTGGATTATCTAATCTCACAAATACCTCCTGAAAAATCAATAACTTCTACTTAATGGCCGTTTTGACTTTAAAACAAATGAAGGGTGAACTCTGACTTTTGCACATTACTGAATGAGTAAGAGAGTCAGACCTTCTCCTCCTCATCCTCCTCCTCCTCTGCCGCCTCCTCCTCCTTCTGGAGGTGGTGGTGTGAGTCCGGCTCCTCTTGCTGGGTCTGTGCCGGAGCCGGTGTGTCGGCGGGCTTCTCATCCTGCTGCGGTGTTTCCTCTCGGAGTTTGAAGCCGTAGTGAAATCCTGATCCATCCTCCGGAACGTCCAGCATGTCATACCAGAGTTGAGCCGGACCGTAACGCCACTCGGCCACCTTTGGCCGCAGGTCTGTCACCTTATCCCCCTCACAGACCACCTGTAGAGACTTATTCTCCACTGGAGCCATCATAGTGATCTACAGAGAGAGAGAGAGAGAGAGAGAGAGAGAGAGAGAGAGAGAGAGAGAGAGAGAGAGTACAGAAACAGAGAGAGAGAACAGAGTGTAAAGAGGCTGAACGGGTGGGGCTAAAGTGCTACAGGCTGAATGGGCGGGGCCAAGTGATGTAGGCTAAATGGGCGGGGCCAAAGTGCTGTAGGCTGAATGGGCGGGGCCAAAGTGCTGTAGGCTGAATGGGCGGGGCTAAACTGCTGTAGGCTGAATGGGCAGGGCTAAACTGTTGTATGGCATGTGTTTGTTTACAGTCTGCATGTCTTGAGTGGCGTGTTGTTGCTCTACCTCGTCATCTGAAAGACACTGCTCTGGCGGTGGAGGCAGGGCGTATTCATATTCCCACCCTGATTTCTTATTGGTACCGCCCTCCGGAGTTTGTGATTCGCCATCTGCAGTGGGCGTGTCCGAATGAGCGTCTCTGTGCTTTTTCTTCCTCTTCCTCCTGGCACTGCGCCAGACGGACGGCATGTTCTTCCCCGGTCCGAACAGGCGCAAGAACCGCAGAACCTGAAAAATGTACAAACAGTTTGTTTGTTTGAGTTTGAGCAGTTTGAGCTGTTGGGAGGAATTCTAATTTCTATCACTGCCAATATTAAAACTGGCAAAAAGCAACTTAGGAGGAAGTCTCAGAACAGACGATAAGGTCCAATCACAGAAAGGGAGAGGTCTCAGAACAAAAAAGGCGGCAATTAGGAGCTCCCTCTAATTGATTTCTACATACACACAATGACAGGTCACTTCGTTAAGTACGCATCCTTGTATCTATGTTTATTGTCCGTTTATCAGCTCCACCCTCTTTTTAATGGTCGTGACCCTCACAGAGCAGGTACTATTTGGGTGGTGGATCATTCTCAGCACTGCAGTAACACTGACGTGGTGGTGGTGTGTCAGTGTGTGTTGCGCTGGTACGAGTGGATCAGAGTTTTTAAACACCTCAGTGTCGCTGCTGGACTGAGAACCAAAAACATCCAACCAACAGTGTCCTGTGGGCAGCGTCCTGTGACCACTGATGAAGGACTAGAGGATGACCAACACAAATTGTACAGCAGCAGATGAGCTATCGTCTCTGACTTTACATCTACAAGGTGGACTGACAAGGTAGGAGTGTCTAATAGAGTGGACAGTGAGTGGACACAGTGTTTAAAAACTCCAGCAGCACTGCTGTGTCTGATCCACTCGCACCAGCACAACACACACTAACACACCACCACCACGTCAGTGTTACTGCAGTGCTGAGAATGACCCACCACCCAAATAGT
Source organism: Colossoma macropomum (assembly GCF_904425465.1). Lineage (NCBI taxonomy): Eukaryota > Metazoa > Chordata > Actinopteri > Characiformes > Serrasalmidae > Colossoma > Colossoma macropomum. The sequence goes on along the minus strand of NW_023494794.1, from coordinate 15,143,484 downwards.
ACCTGCTCTGTGGGGGTCCTGTGGAGGTCCTGACCACTGAAGAACAGGCTAACAAAGTATGCAGAGAAACAGACGGACTACAGTCTGTATCTGTAGAACTACAGAGTGGAACTATATGGTCAGTGGAGCTGATAAAATGGACAATGAATGGAGATATGAGTGGACATTCATGTGCTTACATACACAATACTGTGCAAAAGTATTTAGTACCTCAACACATTGCTTAAAAGCAGTTTATCTCAACAGTGTGTTTTTACTTACATGCTATATCATTAGAATGAACACATTAAAAAATAATAAGAATTTCTTATTTTCAAAAAGGCAGCTCACTAAAGCTCCTGCTTTAAATTAATAAAGTATTGATAAGATAAAGCAGGTACTGGATGATACCTACAATTAATACTGGACTTTCCTCGAGGAGAGGGCAGGAAATGGATGAATAAAAACGTTGAAGTAAATAAAATCATAAAATCACTACTTACTGTGTTAATGTTATTTGTGCTTATTGTACTATTAAGTGTCTTCTGAGCAAATTAGCACTCATGAACAGATAAACAACCTTTTATCTGGACATTATGTAGAGATAAACATCTGTGTGTGAGTGTGTGAGTGAAAGAGAGAGAGAGAGAGACAGAGAGAGAGAGAGAGAGAGAGAGAGAGAGAGTGTGTGTATGTATACCTTGTATACCTGTGTGTGTGTATATATACCTTGTATATTTCTGTGTGCGTGTGTGTGTGTACCTTGCCCGGTCTGAACTCGGGGAACAGTTCGGTAACCCCTGGCAACGCTTTAGCAGCGTCTCTCTGCATGATGCCGGCGAGTGGCAGCGTTAGTGCTCCACTCTGAGGCCCCGCCCCCGCACTGGGCGTCGGCCTATCGCTCTCACTCTCGCTGTCAGACGAGCTGCTAAACTCCACCTTGTCACCCACAGAGGAGGGAGCGATTATGGAGGGAAGAATTATGCCATCACCTTCATCACTCACTATAGAGACAGAACACATGACATACATATGTATTATATTATCTTTTTGAACAATGTTTTTATGATGAAGTAGGAACAGTTGTGGAAAATTTGTAGAGTGAACTGCAATGAATGTTCAATGAAGCTCTATAAAATAAACAGTAACAACATTCAAATACTTAGTACTAATTTCATGAGTAAAACGTACGCGGGCAATTGAAGTTTTAGACAGATATCAGCAGCGGTATCAGCAGGTGGGATTCAATTAATTTCCTACTGCTTAGTACTGCCAGACAGCTAGAACTTACATTTGAAAACAAACAATTGTGCGGTAGCTAGAACTTATAAATAGTGCACTAGCAGTCTGTCAGAGTGACTGTGTGGATTATATGAACACTATAGAGCGCTTTTTAAATGAAACAGTAGAAGCCATATCGCCCCCTACGCTTTCTGTAGTGTATTACAGTCTGTCAGAGTGACTGTGTGGATCATATGAACATTATAGAGGCTTTTTAAATGAAACAGTAGAAGCCATATCGCCCCCTACACTTCCTGTAGTGTATTACAGTCTGTCAGAGTGACTGTGTGGATCATATGAACATTATAGAGGCTTTTTAAATGAAACAGTAGAAGCCATATCGCCCCCTACAATTCCTGTAGTGTATTACAGTCTGTCAGAGTGACTGTGTGGATCATATGAACACTTTAGAACATCACACAGCGCTTTAGATTTTGTATAAATATATATATATTTTTTTCCGTAAATATTTATTGCATCCTCACCGTTGTTACTCTGGGTAGGCGGGTCATCTTTCTTTGCTGTGACTGATTGGCTCGGGGGTGGTGGAGGAGGCATGAGCTTAGCATCAATGTCCTCGGAGTCAGCGTCATAATCATCCTCATCATCTACACAGACACACAATTCAGATGTAAATAAACTCTCACAGCTGAGACGACTAATCAACGTATCGATAATTATCTATAAATCTGATTTTTTTCTGTGTGTGTGTACCTGTTCTCTGTGACGGCTGAAGGTTCCCCATCGCCTGTCTGTATTTGCGAGTTTCATCTTCAGCAACTTCACTGATGTCAGAATAATCCACAGCATCGTCAGTGCTTTTCACCCAGCCTACACAAACAGAGAGGAAATACATACATACAGACGTAAATGTATCCCATGGGGCTGCCACTAATTTTTCTATTGATTAATCTATTGACTCTTTCACAGATTAGTTGATTAATCTAACCAATCAGTTTTCCTCCAAAGTATCAAATTATGGCATTCCCTACACAAAGAAATGTGCTTATAACAATACCAAAAATAAAATAATTAGGTAAGACACATGTCCCTTCAAACCCAACATGCATGAACACACACACTGACAGTCAATCAACACAGAATAAGCCCAGATTCCAACCTCATCATTTTCTCTGACACTTATTCAATGGAAATTCTCAGGTAGCAGACAGACGACGTTATGGCTTTAAAAACGAGTGTTTAGCCGATACAAGGACAGGTTTAAAAAGCTCTCCCTGCTAATTCTAATTTAATTAACATGAATAGATATATATACGTATGGGGTTTTTGCCTTTTCTGATGGTCCGTCATGCAGAGCAGCACCTGTGTGTTTTCTCTACAGGTGCTCGTGCTGCTGTGGTGTAGGAGGCTGAAGTCGGCTTCCTATACACCAGCTTCTTGTTTGAATTTTCCTGTTCCACCTTAAATGGTGCAAAAGTTGTTAATTTAAGGTGGAACGGAAAAATTCAAACAAGCTGGCGAATGAGAAGCTAACGTAGCTCTGTCTGTGGTTCGCCATCAGAACTTTGCACAGTGTAAAATCACCTTTTTGTGTTGTGTTAATTTGAAGAGATCATATTTGTCAAAGGCCTCTTTGGCAAAGCAGTTGGGTTTTTTAAAACTGTGGTGTTGAATGGAGCCAAAAATGACTAACGTCATGCAACAGCACTTATGTAGTGATATCATGAAAAAGCATTTGTTATTTCAAATGAAGCGTTTTAGAAATCAAAAAAGTAAATACACAAAAATAATTTAAAAAAAAAAATAGACTCGTCGATTTAAATTACTGATGTCGATGCATTTTCAGCGTCAACGTCATCGATTATGTCGACTAACTGTGGCAGCCCTAGCATCACATTCACTTAACACACAGTTTGCGCTAAAATACTCACTTTCTGCTAATATACACACTTAAAAATGACGGTTCTTTGAGGTTTCTTTAGTAAAGAAAATGGTTCTATTAAGAACCTTTTTGAAAAGTGTTCTTCTATTGCAACAAGTCTGACATTGTGACAATAGAAGAACCCTTTTCGGTGCTACACAGAACCCTTTTCAAAAAGGTTCTACACAGAATCAACTACAGCACATTCTCCATCAATCTGAAGAACACTATCCCCATGCAAAGAACCCTTTAACCACCTGGAACAGCACAGCAACCATCTAGCAACACCCGGAAATATCGGGGAACCGTTCGAGCTGCGCAGTAAGTCTGCACTTTCTCCAGAATCGCTCTTTTCCAGTTATTAGTTAACCGTTATTATCTGGCTCTGTCGACTGTTCAGCCGACTTTAAGCTTGTCCACGCTCACCGTCTGCGTCGGTGACGCTCTGCTCTTGGTCCTGACTGGCCGAGTCCTCCTCACTCGCCGTGATCTCCGTAATCAGAGAACCCAAACCCAGAGAACCCAAACCAGCCAGGTGCTTCTTACACTCCTATGGACAGAGAGAGAGAGAGAGAGAGAGAGAGAACGAATAGAGAGAGCGTAGAGAGAGAGACAGAGAGACAGACAGACAACAAGAGAGCAAGCAAATAGGGACAGAGAGAGAGTGAAACAGAGAGCGAATAGAGAGAGAAAATGGAGTGAAATGAGAGAAAGTAGAGAAAAAGAGTACAGAGAGAGAGAAAAGAGAGATTTTAATTATTTTCAATCATTTCAGGATATTATGTCACCAGCACAGTATGTGAAATTTTAAGTTTGTATCTTCATTTGTTTGTAAGGCTTTATAAAGTGGGCGTGGCCTTTTTACATTAAAATAAACAAGAATTTTCTAGGATTATCCTTTGGTTTAAAGCAGGGGTGCACAATCTTTTTCACCTGCAGCCACACTGACCCTGTGTGAATAAGACTGTGCACCCCTGGTTTAGGGTGGAGGACTTTGTGTGTCTTTACTGATGCAGTTGGGTCCTCTGGGCCTTTGGGCACACTGAAGCACATCTTTATGTTTTTGGTTTCTGTTGCTCGTATCACAGAACATTTAATTAGCCTTAAAGAAATAAAGTTTATGAGACGTTAAAAGTGTCTCCAGGTTCCTCTCTCACCGTGTCCAGCACGCTGTCATCCTCCAGCTGTCCATCCTCGTTAATGTTTCCGAACAGGAAGCCGGTCAGGTGGAAGGGCCGATCCTGATCCTCATCACTGTCCGAGTCCGACATCCTCGATAAACACAACCAACCAATCAGGATTCAAACACAATGATGCAAAGACACCACAACTAACCAATCAGCTACTCATGAAATCAACCAATCAGAATCAAAGACAATAACGTAATCAACCTGTCAGAATTGAACAAAATAACAATCAACCAAACAAAATCCAACGTAATCAATCAGAATCCAGTGCAATCAACCAACTAAAATGCAGTACAACCAACTAATTATAATCCAGTGCAACCAATCAATCAGAATCCAGTGCAATCAATCAATTAGAATCCAATACAATCAATCAATTAGAATCCAGCGCAACCAACCAATCAGAAACCAACAGAACTAATATATCAGTATCCAATGCAAATGATTAAATGGAAACCAGAGCAATCAACCAGCTCAAATTCAGTGCAGTCAACCAATCAGAAAACAACACAATTAACCAATCAGTATCCCACAAAACAACATCAGGAACCAACACCATCCACCAATCAGAATCGTATGCAATCAACTAAATCCAATTAACACTAAGAATGAAATTCTAACAACACTTATGTTTAGAATGAAGTTCTACTAAAATGAACATCCAGAATTCAGTATATTTCAGGTGTGAAGATCAAATCTGCAGATTTCCAGACAAAAACTGAATGTACAGAGACAATTACAGTATGTTACTATTCATTTTACTCACTATACCATTTGGTGAATCTACACTGTAAATATCATTACTGTATTAATTTTATAGTCGTTATTACATGAGCAATGTTATTACACTATTATTATACATCTCAATATTTTACACACACACACACACACACACACACATGTATATATGTATAAATAAAATTAAATTATTCATATATGAAGTGACTCCATATTTCCTTTAACAAACAGTAGTTTATGTGCACGTAAGAAAAGAAGACACATAAAAACAAAAAAGTATATAGATAGATAGATAGATAGATAGATAGATAAATAGACAGATACTTTATTGATCCCGAAGGAAATTTAGCAGCCAGTATCAGTCACACAACACAGGACAGTAATAATAATAAGGGTGAAACAATATAAAAGGAAGAATAAACATATAAAAATCATATCTACAGGCATAAATACAAAGAGACATATACAAAAATCTGCAATAAGATCTACACCCTGAGATGAAAGGCAGTGCAGTAATGACTGTACAAGGAGGCGCAGATAACAGAATATAATGACGATACTGAATAAATATGTGCAGATATTGGTACTGAAATAAAGTGTCCAGATGCGCAATAGGGGGTACAGAAAGTGCAATATGTACAGTAAGGTGTCCAGAGGCGCAGATGGATAAAATAAACCTATGATTGATTTAGTATGAGATAAACCTATGACCTAACATGAGATCCAGTCATCATCCCATGTTAAATCACAGGTTTATCTCAAACTAAATCAATCACAGGTTTATTTAATATAGAGAAAAGAAACTGAATAAAGCGCTTTCTCCTCTATATTTCTACTCTAATTTATCATTTTACTTGTTGCCATGTCTGTCAAACTGAGCTTACATGTAACAGAGACAAGTTCATGTATAATAATTTCTTATTTGTCCAATAAAACCAGTTTCGATTCTGATCCTGAAGTAAAACTTGTAGAGCTAAGTTACACAAATCTAAAGTCCATTCTGGTCCAGTTACTCACTAATTTATCTTCCAGCACATGGTCTGCTCTACAGGAGCGGCTCGCAGTGACAAGTGACTATAATCTACTATAAAATAAACTTTAAATGAAATAAAACACACAATCTTACCTGCTCCTCCGGGCTTCTCCGCACTAGGCCTTAACTCCCCGGTCTCTCCTCCCCGCTGCGTCCGGGCAACACGCCTCTCAGCGCGGCCGCTCCGCCGTTAGCACTCCGCCACGTTTCGAGCCATCCAATGTCACTTTCTGCAGAAATGTGCACCCATAAATGTCGCAGGAACAGCTTAAGCTACTGATTTATGATAAATGGCTCTAATATCTGATTTAAAGACTGTATAAAGTCTTATTAAAGTCTACAGGTCGTCCCGCCGAAGCGCCGCTTCTGTTTGGAAACAAACCGCCTCTAAACTGACTGAAGCAGCGCCGCCTGCTGGTCACTGACAGCACTGAGTCAGAGACACGGGGCGCGTCCCAATCCGACCTGCTAGACCTGCTAGACCACTTACGGTACTGCACTCAGTCAGAGACACGGGCCGCGTCCCAATCCAACCTGCTGGATCATCAACAGTACTGCATTTTATTAAATTATACCTTTTCAAGTATTTTAGTAAATTAATATATATATATATATATATATTATATATATATATATATATATATACACATATATATACACTTTCTTAAAATCTGCCTCCCTTATCTGTAAACTGGTCTGTCTTTTTGGCCCACCACAAAACATCACACTTCAGACAAAAAGTTTGGGCACCCTTGGTTTATGCAATAATACTAGCTGAAATCTGAAATTATGGATTTATTCATTGGTCGTGTCTCATACCAACATGTATTCATTCATGAAATGACACTGTCCCAGTCTAAGCTGGACTGTTAATTAATAAAAACTAGCTGTCTAACACAGGCTAAATTTTGAAATTATGTGTTCATTGGCTGTGTCTTAATACAACAAGCTGCATTTATTCATTTATGAAATAACACTGGCTGTGTCCCAATACAAACTATTGGATTATTAATTTATAAAAGACGGCTGACTAAATTTATAACAATTTTTTTTGTTTTAATTTATGAAATAATGCTCGGTGTGTTCCAGTAAAACTTGAGGGATTATTATGTATAATCTGAAATTATGTATTTATTTATTTATGAAATAACACTGGCTGTGTCCCAATTCAAAACACCCCACCAACTGCAGGCTCGCCCCAAACCGTGTGGAGCTGATCAATAATCTCGAGAAGACTTGATTATGTGCTTTCTGACTCACTGTTATCTATAAACATGGACTAAAGCACAGATACAATTCAGAATTGAAGGCAGCTTTTACTGTTTTAGCTCTGCTGATGCCCATGTTTATAAATAACAGCCTGTCAGAACCGCGGTCAGATAATAATAACAAACAAAGAAATGGCAAGCTTGGCTTTAAAATATGTTTTATTGTTGTCTCGTACACCATGCTGCATCTTCAATCTTCAAAAACATATCAAAGGGTTTATGTAGTGTTTTGTGCTGATATGAGAAAGTAAATATGAACCAAAACAGTCGTAATGAGTCAGTTAAAGTACCTGGAAATCAACATGGAAAGAGAAACTCTGCTTTGGGTCCCACACGGGAGGAAAATAGTGCACATACTTCTTCATTTTTGGCACCCTAGATAACTTTCCAGCTTGGTTGAAGTTTTTTTGTGCTCCACACGCAGCTAATCAGACCTTCCATACGAGTCTGTAATCAGCAAACATTCGAAACATTCACGCCACATAGAATAACGGAAAAACACAACGGCGCCAAACCCAGAGCGGCACCTCAGAGTCCAGGAGAGAAGAGCACATGGTTTAGCGTTCTGGAATAGGTTTATGTATTTTAGTGTAAAAAAGCCCAACATTTACAGCCAGAGTTCTGTTTCATGAAGTGCGCTTAACTCAGACTGGGTTTCTGACGGATCGCCAGCTCAATGAAACCTGAACGCACAATGTACAGCCAATCACAGGAAACAGCTCACTTTTCACAGAAGGAAAAGAAAATCATACTACCAAAATATGTGGAAAAGTAAAGTGGCACCCAATTGGCTCTGGCCTACTGTCAGGAGGTCGTGAGCTCGATCTCCGGCGATGCCACAGCCATCCGTAAGTGACAGTCTAAGAGATCATAACTGTCCTATTTGGTCGTATTCTCTCTTAATGGACACTTTTAAACCATTTTTTTAACATTCAAAACATTTTTTTTTTCTTTTTTATGAGAATTTGCCGAAGTATGTTTGTTGCCTAGAAGTAACACTGTAGGGCAGTGGAACGGATTCAGCCAGTCACAAACCAGATCTCACCACTTCAGGGAAGTTTTATATCATTTCTTCCCATCATCACACAATGTTGCCTCAGGGCTACATACCCCAAAGGGACCCCAGCACACTTTATTATTTGAAAATACTTTTGAACTTAATAATTAGGCCGATTTAATGCAAGAAAAGTAAACAGAATATGTTTTTTTCCCCTTTGCTCTTATAATGAGCGCAGTAGAGGGTTAATGTTTTATTTTTAATTAATTAACTAAATTAGAATTAGCAATTAGCACTGTTAACGGTGGTTACTGTATCTCGAAGGAAGCTCATGCTAGCCCTCACCCTCCCCAGCTACATAGCATTGTATGATAGGGAGATAGATAGCTGATGGGAATGGACATGACCAAATAAAAAATAACTGGGTAAAAATGGGAAAAAAACGAGTAAATAATAAACAAGAAAATGAAGTGAAATATTAATTCTAGTAAAAAGCAACAATGGCACAGTGTTGGTGGTTATGGGAGTAATACTTGCTTTATAGTGTTCATATCTAAGTAGTATGATTTGCTTCCTCCCCTGAAAAGCAGTATTTTTCACGTGATTGGTGCCATATAAACGTCAGAAAACGGTGGCTGATTGGTCCGGGAACTGCTTATGATCTGTAATCCTGAACTGAGCTTGCTCTGGAGCAGGTTAGGTGCGCAGTGTTACATCAAAAGGTGATTCATCGTCGTTAAAAACCCCAGATTAAATCAAACTACTGTCAAAGTCTGCTGGCTTCTACTTCGTGAGGCAGGACTCTGGTCTGATTTTCTCTTAACTCCCCACCACTATCCGGGAAATCAGATCCTTCAGGTCTTCTGATTCCAATTCAGGTGTGTTGGTGGATAAAACTGAAAAAAACCAAGGCTGTGACCAAAATGGACCCCTACTGCTTCATTAGCGTTATGTTTTATTTGGGGCACTTTTTAGTGATAAAACACATGAATCGATAAACAAATGACATTTTCAACAACCTGCGTCAGTCAAATAAGGAAACTAGATAAAAAAAAAATAAATCATGCCACATTAACCTTGAAAAAATATCGCAGGAGTGCCTCTGTTCCTGTGGGCCACCCACGCCGTGCTACTGATTAATGGATAGTATGAAACAGCTAACAGTGGTTAAGCTAACAGTTAGCTAGCTGGGCTAACTGTAACTTTAATTTTGCAGGTATTAGACGGGCAACGTCAGCCGGCGCAGTAACGAGAGACAATGCATTTTGGCACACATTCAACTCATACAGTGCATCATTGGTAACTGAAGTGCCCTCAAAATCACCTCAACAGTGCCCTTAAACGCAGACAGGGATCCATTTCGGTCACCGATAATCAATAACACACTGATAATCAGGAGAAGGCCTGTGGTCAAAGGTCACGAGGCATCATCTGGACCTGAGCTAGCCTCTGCGAAGGCACACGGGGTGCTGGGGAGCACTTCCTGGTTCAGGCACCCTTCAAAGTTCATCACAGCATCTTTAGGCATGTGAGAGAGGGTTAAGGCAGGAAGTCAGTTTCAGACACTTCCATGGCAACAAGGCAATGCAAAGCCACTGGGCTTCTGCACTTTGGCGGCTAGGGTTGAAGCGAGCCAACAGAGCGCAGCAGACGCAGTAATGTCACAGCGGGGGCGGGGCACTCCAGCTCAAGGAGCCAATCTGAATGCACCGAGGCGGTTAAAAAGAAAGGCCGAGGCACATTTGGCGGTACCGTTCTTGTTCACTTTTTAGGGCGAATCCTAAAGCGAGGCACGATGTAGTGTCGTTCAACTTCATCACGCTGGTCAGTCACGAAGCTCAGTCACAGATTTCATCCTAAAAAGTCTTTGTTTTATGATGTTATGAATGTAATGTAGAGATACAAAGGTATAACTCAAACAACGGGGCCAGAAACACAACGCAAACATGCAAACGCTAATGCTAACGTAAGCAAGACCACCGCACGCTCAATGTATCGTTTACATTACTGTGGTGGTTTTAACCTTCAGTACACAAGGGGGCGACAGAGTACGAATCAGAATGGCTGCTGTTTTTCCACCAGCCAAAACACCAAACACCAAACAAACAGGTAGAGTTTGTGGCACTGACTCATTTTGAGTGTTTTAAGTCTCTTTTGTACACATGTCTACACCTGGATTAATGCGTGCTATAGCGCCCCCTTGCTACTAAGTTTAGCTTGCACTTGCGTTTAGGGCAGGGCTGCAACATTTCAACAGCTGACTGGAAAAAGCAAGTTGATGTGAGGTTTTTATTTTTGTTTATTTCTCTACAATGTTCACACAGTCACTCTGACAGACTGTAATACACTACAGGAAGTGTAGGGGGCGATATGGCTTCTACTGTTTCATTTAAAAAGCTTCTATAATGTTCATATGATCCACACAGTCACTCTGACAGGCTGTAATACACTACAGGAAGTGTAGGGGGCGATATGGCTTCTGTTTTTACGCTGCAACATAACAGAAGAATTTGTTTGTCATGCAGACTTTTAGTGGTAAAAGAACCAAAGAGAGAGGAACCGAAAAAGACAAAATAGTCTATTAGTCAAATGATGGTTGATAGATCAGTTGATTACAGAAATAATTAGCGATACACTCAATTTACTGGCTGAAACCAGAACCGAAATTCAGGACAAACCGGACTGAAACCCCAAAAAAGTATGTAGCTACAGACTGTGTCACAAAATCTAGCGCCCTCGACAACAGTGAAAGTCTGTTCAACCAACACAATACAAAAAGTATTATTTTTTGGCTCTTTTTGATGTCCAAAATTTTGGTGCCTGCAGACAAGGGTTGGGCAGGTTAAACATCGGGATAAACCGGCCAAATTATGCTCTCTTTGTAAAGAAAAATGCGATTGGTCAGTGTCCTTTAAGTGCTGACTAGGACTGGGCGATAGGGCGATGTAATCCGATATTGCCGATGGTTGATTAACCTAATGATGATGTTTAAAAGGCCATAATCACAATGATGGCAAACTAACAGAGAACTGGAAAAAAACTAATTTATCACTAAACAGCAAAATATGTTGGAAAACCAGGGTTCACGTTCCATTCTTGGGCGTGGCTTTGGAAATCACCGGCAGTCTGAAGTTTCTTCAGCAAGGGGTGCTATTAGTAAGCAAGTCGCCATGAACCCACACCAGAAGGAGCTCACATTTTCCAACAGGAAAATATCATGGTTACTATTTTTAAATGCCGCCCAGGCCTAGTACTGACCATATACATAACATAATCAAAGGAAATTACATAATATTCATCACAATAACAATAAAATATTGTAATATTGCCCACCTCTAATCCCTAGAAATAATCATTCGCTGAAGCCCATACCAGGCCCTTTAAGTAAGACAATTTCATTTTTGTGTATTTACTCAATTTTGTCACTCTCATCTGCCAAGTTTTTTTTGCGTGGGTGACAGGTCTATATCTTTTTTTATATTGTTTATAACTTGTTCCTTGTATTAATTACACACACACACACACATATATATGTATATAAAACAAGTGTTCAAAAGACAAAATCAATTGCAGCCCTAGTTATGAAAGCTCAGCTGACATTTTAGCTTGCGTAGCTTGAAGCGTTTGCATAATTGCATGTTACATTTCTGGCCATCCATAGACACACACATACACACACATAAACACACACACACACACTCTCTGTGGTGGTTATAAGAGCACACACTTCTTGGCCTGTTTCTTGGCGTTGGGGTACAGCACGGCTCTCACGGCCTCGTTAAACACCTCCCGCACGCCCTCCTGCATCAGTGCTGAGCACTCCAGGTAACGCACAGCGCCAATGGAGCGGGCGAGCGTGGTGCCCTGCTGCGGGGTGGTGGGGGTCAGGCCCTGCTCCCTCAGCCGCTCCAGCGTCTCCCGGTCCGACCGCAGGTCCCGCTTGGTGCCCACCAGCAGGACGGGCACGCCTGGGCAGTGGTGACTGACCTCCGGGTGCCACTTGTGCCGGACGTTGGCGTGGGACGAGGGGCTGGCGACAGAGAAGCAGATGATGAAGACGTGCGTCTGCGGGTACGAGAGTGTCCGAAGCCGGTCGTACTCCTCCTGACCGGCCGTGTCCCACAGGTTCAGACTGACCGCTCGGCCATCCACGCACGTCTGCGTGCTGTAGTTGTCGAACACGGTGGGGATGTACTCCTCAGGGAACGCGTTGGTGGTGTAGGAAATCAGCAGACAGGTCTTACCCACTGCACCGTCACCCACCACCACGCACTTCACTGTCTGCATACTGAGGGGGAGGGGCGGGGTCACCTGAGAGAGAGAGAGGGAGTGTGGCAAGTGGGAGGGAGGGATTTGAGGGAGGGATTTGAGGGAGGGAGGGATTGGATGGAGGGAGGGATTGGATGGAGGGATTGGACAGAGGGAGGGAGGGAGGGAGGGAGGGAGGGATAAGAGGAAGGGATCAGAGGGAGGGATAAGAGGGAGGATAAGAGGGAGGGGAAGAGGGAATGATAAGAGGAAGGGAGGGAGGGGAAGAGGGAAGGATAAGAGGGAAGGATAAGAGGGAGGGAGGGAGGGGAAGGGAGGAGAAGAGAGAGGAGAAAAGGGAGGAATAGGAGGGAGGAGAAAAGGGGAGGGATACGAGGGGGGGATAGGAGGGAGAGATTGGAGGGAGGTAGGGAGGGATAGGAGGGAGGGGAAGAGGGAGGGAGGGAAAGAGGGAAAGATAAGAGGGAGAGAGGAGAAAAGAGGAAAAAAGGGAGGGATAGGAGGGAGGGATTAGAGGAAGAGGTGAAAAGGGAGGGATAGGAGGGAGGGAGGGAGGGAGGGAGGGATAGGAGGGAGGGAGGGAGGGAGGGAGGGATAGGAGGGAGGGAGGGATGGGTGGGAGGAGAAAAGGGAGGAGAAAAAGGGAGGGATGGGTGGGATGAGAGGGATGGTTGGGAGGAGCCTCAAGTCAGGCTTCACAAAACTTGTAACAGAATCGCTCAAACACATTAACTTAAAAACAAACATTAACATTTAATACACAAATAATATAAATTAAAAAAATAAAAATTAAAGTGAGAAAAAAATCTAAAGGTTGTTTTAACTCAGGAGCTGGAAACCCCCAACATAGAGAGAGACATACAGAGAGAGAGACTGCTGTACTGATATACATCAATCTTAGTTTTGTATTTTTTAATTCACTTTTACTAGACAGATAATTATTGCAGTGCTTAGATAATGAAAATGTAAATTTGTCATGTCAATAAATGAGTGAGACAGAGAGAAAGACACAGAGACAGAGAGACATACACTGAGAGAAAATCAGACGGGGAGAGAGAGAGAGAGAGAGAGAGAGAGCGAGAGAGAGAGAGAGAGAGAGAGAGAGAGAGAGAGAGAGAGAGACAGGCTGCTAAAGCTAAATCAGCACAGTCTGATCCAAACACGCACTGCAGAACTAAATCAGATACTGAGCATTAAAACGGACTAAACTGCTGTGGTGAAGCTGAGATACTCACAGCGGTCGCAGCGGCTCAGATCGGACAGCTGAGTGCGTTCATAGCAGCTCCGGCTAACGCTAAGCTAAAGCTAAGCTAACGGAGGCTAAAGAGGGATGCTCGCATTTTCAAACTGAGAAACAAGTTATCAAACGCAGCCAAACAGCCCGCGCGAAGGTGCCGATGAACACAGTGCGTGTTATTAGCGGCAGAGAGACGGCAAACAGGCACTATTTGTAAGTTTTAAATGAATAAAACAGACTTTTATAACTGCGTTATTGTGACATAAAACCAGCCTCCCGTTGTCCGAATCCCGACATCCGGGCACTTCGCGCAAATCTGAGCGACACGCCCACGGCGCAAGGGACTCTGGTAAACGTAGTGCATTCTCTGTGTCATGCAGTTTCTCGTCTCTGGTGTAGATGTGGTGTAGTTTTATAGGTGGTCTGTAAATGAAGTGGAAATAATAATATGTAATTAAGATGGTTTTTCATTACTGTGTCTTGAAACATAATTACAAGCACTGTGACAACGAACAAAGCCCAGTTCATGCTGTGATGCTGGTGCTGACTCTCTAGCTGGCTCTGACTCTGATGTCATGAAGTGTGTGTGTGTTTGTGAACTGACTCTATTGTTAATGCCACACTGTGTGTGTTTGTGTGTGTGATCTAACTCTATAACTGACAGCATCTATAGTGACTTCATCTCAGACCAGGGGTCCCAGGAAAACAAAGCATCCCATATTAAAAAGTTTTTAATCTTACATTTTCTGACTAACGCTGTAAACTAAAATATGAGAAAAAGTGCCCCATATTCTAATTGCATACCATATACACTCATTTAAGCGCATCTTAGTCAATGTTTATTAGCAATTAATCTGTCACCACTCCTCCTACTACTACTGATTATTATTATTATGATTATTATTATTATCATTATTGTTATTATTATTAATATAATAATAATAATAATATAATAATAAATATTTTAGTGTTCAATTTAATCAAGCAAATGTGTATCTGTATATTCAACAGAAGATGTACATGGGACTCTTATTTTGATAGATCAATACTTCTGCTGAATGTGAATAAAGTTACTGTGAGTGACGTGCATTTTCTGTGGATTAGTGTGTGTGTGTGTGTGTGTGTGTTTGTGTTCTAACTATAGCTGACAACATTGACAACATTTATAGTGACATCATTTAACAGCAGGGGTCTCAGGAAAACAAAGTCCCACACTAAAAAAAAAGTTTTTAATCTAACATTTTTTTCACGAACATTATAAACTAATGTAAACTAAAATATGAGAATATGTGTCCCATATTTTAAATGCATAACATACACACTTATTTAAGTGCATATTGGTCGATGTTTATTAGCAATTCTACTGTTGCCACTACTACTAGCAATACTTTCAACAACAATAATGATATTATTAATGTAATTATTGTTATCATTATCATCAACGAATGTTTTAGTGTTCAGTTAAGTAAATGTGCGTTTGTTTATAAAACAGAAGATTTATATCATCTTTCCTGCTGAATGTGAGTGGTTACTGTGAGTGAAGTGCATTCCCAGTGGATTACTTTGTGTGTGTTCATTTTCTAACAAGTGTCCACATTAAAAAAAAAAAACCTAACATTGTAAACTAATACATAAGAATAAGTGTCCCGCATTTTAACTGCATAACATCCACACTCATTTCAGCGCATCTTAGTCAATGTTTATTAGCAATTAATCTGTCACCACTACCACTAACACTACTACCAACAACACTAATGATATTAATATTATTATTATTATTATTATTATTATTATCAGTAATAGTACTGTAAGCACATGAAGTTTTTAATTAATATTTTAGTGCTTAATTAATTCAAGAAAACATTCATTCATATAGACCAAATTAGAACGTTTGTAAACATGAATGTTGGCTGTACTTCCATGCAAAAAGCATGGTTTCTCAGCATGGACAAAGACCGAAGATGAGGACTGTCCAATAAAAAATGTCTCTCAGCTCTTGTCCTTGAGTTTGGGTGTGTCAGTTTCCCCATTGTCCCATGTGCCTTTTGGCCATGTGCTTGGGTTTTGGTTCCTAGTCTCGCCCATTTCCCCACCTTCCCAATTAGAATTCCCACCTGTTTGTAGTCCCGTCTCCTCCCACTCCCAGTACCTATATCAAGCCCTTTGGTATTGTACGTTTCTACTAGTTTCTTTCGTTTGGTAAAGCTTACTCACACTTACATCCAGCCTCTTTACTCTCCACACATGACAATGGGCTTATATATATTCAATCAATTAATCAAGTTTAATCAAGTGAATTGTGAGTACTTTATTATGTTTATTAATAACAATTTATTATCATCGTAATTAAACATCAACTTATCAGACTCTATCCATCAATCTCAGAGCAGCAGGTATATTTTGTTGAGAGTATCATTGATATTATCCATTACAATTCCTGAGTTGTATTTTGCTACAATTACACAGTTATAACAAATGAACGACAATTACATGTTGCTTCTACTCTGTTTCACAGGAAACAATGGCGATGCATTTTCCATAATTACCAGCAGCTGCACAGCTATAAGCATTTAATTATCACAATACGTTTGATTTGCATAAATGTGTTATAATAAACAGTGGCCAAAGCACCGCTAAACTTTCCCTTTAATTTTTCCTGTATCAGCACTAACACACTGTTCAGGATGCCTCTGGAAGCTGATCCCGAAACAGTTTACACCACAAACTCAAGCCTTTCCATAAACATAAGCCTTTTCCGTCATTCTCCATACATCCATCCATCACTATTCCCTCTCCATCTTCCTCTTTCTCTGGCTGTTTGTGACTCCCTACGTACAAATATCTCTCTTAAAGCGATATTTTGGTGAAAGTTCCCACTGTTCTCCCCTCTGACCTCAAATGCAGTCAAATCGGGTTTTATCTGAGTTTTGCTTCTTTAGTTTTGCGGTAGTTCCTGTCGGCCTCTAGGGGGAGCCAGTGCACAGTGCTGTTCTATTATCCTATAGAGAAGGACCGTGGTCAGATCACCCCCTGCTGTTAGCGTTTGCTTAAAGGGGAATTCCACTATTATTTTCTAAATTCCTGCATAAAAAGTGGTTAAGATGTAAACAGAGCGGTTCAGAGGGGTTTGGCGTGAAACGCTCTGTTCTAGAGAAACTTAGCGAGTCAGAACTGTTCACAGTGGTGGTGATAGGAACCAGACGTCCACCTCTAAAAGCTCCCTCAAACCAGCATGTGTTTTGTTTTGATGCTGGTATGCTGGTCAACCAGCATGACCAGAACCAGAACAGCATAAACCAGCATAAACCAGTATAGACCAGATAGGACCAGCATGAAATGCTTGCTGGTCTGTGCTGTTTTTTTCAGCAGGGAACACAATATGAACAATTGAAACTGACTTATTTTTTCAGAAGTATCCCAGGCATAGTTACGATTGCTAGGCTACAAAAGGGACCTACAGTATGAACTAGTTTACTACAGTGCCACCCTGAGGCCAGTGCTGCCAAAGACAGAATCCTGCTGATTGTGGGTGAAACAGCTAAAAGGTGATCTTTCCCTGAATTTCTATTTGAGCATCTATTTTTCCCAAACGGACAGCATAACGTTCCAGAATTTTGATTAAGAGAAATTGCATACTTTGTTAGCCCCCTTTTACCCTGTTCTTCAGTGGTCAGGACCCCCATGGACCCTCACAGAGCCGGTACTATTTGGGTGGTGGGTCATTCTCAGCACTGCAGTAACACTGACGTGGTGGTGGTGTGTTGGTGTGTGTTGTGCTGGTCTGAGTGGATCAGACACAGCAGTGCTGCTGGAGTTTTTAAACACCTCAGTGTCACTGCTGGACTGAGAATAGTCCACCAACCAAAGATATCCAGCCAAGAGCGTCCTGTGACCACTGATGAAGGACTAGAGGATGACCAACACAAACTGTGCAGCAGCAGATGAGCTATCGTCTCTGACTTTACATCTACAAGGTGGACTGACAAGGTAGGAGTGTCTAATAGAGTGGACAGTGAGTGGACACAGTGTTTAAAAACTCCAGCAGCACTGCTGTGTCTGATCCACTTGCACCAGCACAACACACACTAACACACCACCACCACGTCAGTGTTACTGCAGTGCTGAGAATGATCCACCACCCAAATAGCACCTGCTCTGTGAGGGTCCATGGGGGTCCTGACCACTGAAGAACAGGGTAAAAGGGGGCTAACAAAGTATCAGAGAAACAGATGGACTACAGTCTGTAACTGTAGAACTACAAAATGCACCTATATAGTAAGCGGAGCTGATAAAATGGACAATGAGCGTAGAAACAAGGAGGTGGTCATGATGTTATGCCTGATCGGTGTATAGGGTTAAAGCTTTTATGTACCAAAATATATCAGGACATCTGGTTTAGAGGAAGTTTAGTGGTGGATCGGGCAGATTTGCGCTTGTTTAGACAGAGAATCAAGTTTAATTTAATTCGCAGGAGCACATTAAATCCTTGAAATTATCGGTTTAGTCAAACCTGTGTTAAACTGAGACTAAACAGCAGCTAAGCTAATGACAGGGCAACAGCCCCAAATGGGTTAAGGTCTTTAGTGAAGGAAAGGTGTGGTGTAAACACAGCATTGGACTGCATTCTGTGCAGTAGCTCCCTCTAGAGGCCTGGATGTGCTGCCTCAGTGCCCTCAAACACTGACACTGGAGATAAACCCGTTAAATCTGGGTTAATTAAGACTGTGTGTCTGAGCGCGGCAGGCTGAGTGTTCTGCTGCTGGTTGGTGCTGGGATGCGTGAGCTGCTGCTGCTTCTGTCCCGTTTCAGAGCCGAATGCAGCACTTTAGCCGTGCAGCGGACGGACGCTAATGCTAACGGAGCCGCGGCCGGACATAGCCTGGACAGAGGCCTGGACACGACTGTGGCCAGCGCTGACCCTGACCTCACCGACCGCTCCACATTCATCTCCTTCACTCCATCCATCCTCACTGTCTGTCTTTCCTTCTCTGACTTCACTCGCTCTTTGTCCCGTTTCTCTCGCTCTTTCTCCTGCTCCTTCTTTCCATTCTGCTTCTCCTTCTTCTCTCTCTCTTTCTCTCTCTTCTGTCTATCTCTATCGTTCTCAGTCTTCTGTTTCTCTCTGACTTCCTTCCCTTTCTCTCTCTTTTCTTTCTCCTTTCTGTTAGATGCTCTGTCCAGCAGTCGTTTCAGTGGCTGCGGGATTTTCGCCTTTAGCCCCTCCTTTTTAGAAGCCCCACTCGCTATTCCTGATGGGTCGGCAGACTGTGAACCAATCCGGGGCAGCGGTAGGCGGGACGCTCTAAAAGGGGGCGTGGCGGCGTGTGTCCTGTTTTGGTTCTGATCGGCAGCTTTGACGTCCTTCGTCGTCCCCTCTCTGAGTTTTCCCCTCGTCTTTCCGCCCTCCTGAGATGACATCACTTCCGTTACTTCCTGCTCCACCTCCTCCGACCGCTCTCTCACTTCCTGTTTCCTCCCTTCTTGGTCTGCTCTTCCTGAGGGCGGAGCTAAGTTGCTGTAAGACTGCAGGCCGGAAACTAGCGTGTGTGTCTCACCCACATGTGGGCGGAGCCTGGCATCAAGCGTCCAGCTTTTGGATTGGATGCAAGCTGAGTGAGCGGGGCTCTTCACTGACTCCGCCTCAGCAGATGGGCAGGAGAGACTGGTAAGCTCAGCTTCGGTCCGGGTCTCAGCCTGAGTGGGATTTGCATCTTTGTTAGCCACCACGATATCAGGAGATTCTGCCTGTATTCCAGCTTCATTTCCCGGAAGACTGGTGTTTTCTGCCGGTGTTTCAATCAGGCTGTAAGACAGGAAAGAAACAAATATATAAATCATGAGTTACGGAAGTTGAAGTTGCAATTGATAATATTTGCAATAAATCTTCCAACAAATGTGGTTCGTTTAGTGCTCTTTATCCTTGCCAAGCAACCGCAAACTGCTGAAAAATAGACAATAACTTTCAGACATTTCATTTTTTTCATATATCAATAAATATATCATAATATAGCAGTGATTAATGCAAACACATCCACCATATAAGTAGCTTTTGCTCACCAAAGTACCACCATGTTGAAAATGCTAATTTCTGCTATGTGATTTTCTGTGCTGTGTTAGCATCAAGCTAACGGTGTCATACTACAAAAAACTTGAAGCTGAAGCTTGTAAGACAAGGAAGTAACTTACTCTTTACTTTTTATGGTACGTGTCCATTTGCAACTTCGCCTTGCCATATCATATTCATTTCAATAATTCATTAATTTTTAAATAAATAATTAATTTTCACGTGGTGCAACGCAATTTGTTTTGCAAAACATTGTTATTTTATGCAAATAAATGCAGCTACTGCACTGCATTCAGCCAATCAGGTAAAGGCAGACATAACTTTCTCAGAACGCAGACAAACAGCGGTTCTCTTTCTCTTCTCTCAGTCCATAAGAGTTAACATAATAATGAAAACAACTGGATTCATACAGAACTGTTGACACTGAAGATCTGGAGGGAAGACGTTCGATTGGATGAAGTTTACATGTTTTGAGCGATAAGGCAAAATTTAAATCATACAGAGCTCGTGGGTTACTGGCTAAACTAGCTATCTCGCTTACTAGTGAAACTAAGCAAGCTAACATTCTGGTTTGTGTGGATGACGAATGCGTTCTGAAAGTTATAAAAGCATTAAAAGCATATTTTTGTTTTTGAGACTCATTGTAAGATTCTGTGTAACAGCGAACAGCGTATCAAACTGTCTACAGACCCAGACATGTTCAACATGGTTCCTCCATTTCCATAATGACAAGTGTACACTGAAGCTGCAGCTTAAATTTGGTTTTAGAAGACAGAGAAAGAAGAAGAATCAGTGGTCGCTGCCGGTGCTGGCTGATCATTTTGTGTTGTGAGAAGTTTGAGAATGCAAATTAGGCAAATGGAGAATCAGACTTATTATTTAGCACTAGAGAAAGCGAGAGAGGCTGAATCCTCACCGTCAAAGAAGAGAAACCATGAAGAAGCACAATGAAATCGGGACAGGCGACGTTAGAGAAGCTGATGGCTACTGTAGGTTCCACTACACACTTGGAAAGGGAGGGGTGAGGGAGGGGGAATCAGACGGGCGCAATGTGTAACCTCACCACTAGATGCCACTAAATCCTACACACTGCTCCTTTAAATAGACCATAACATAATTCTCGTGAATATCTAAGGTTTGAAAACTTTCTTGTTTCTTGTGCCTTTGTTTAGCACTACACTTTATCTTAATGCTATTTTAATTTTTTCCTTATTTTATATATTTTATATGCCTTTGAGGTGTTAGATCTCAGGATGTAATAAGCTTTACTATTGAATTTTTTTAATGCTGTTGTTTTTCTATGTCTGTGTAAATCATTTTGAATAGCCACTGTATGAAAAGTGTTACACTAATAATCTTGCCTTGAATATTTCATTGTTTTTTTAACAGTTTTTTTTTTTTACTCAGGGACCACAGATTGATTTCAGTAGAATTCCCCATATGGAGTCTCGTGACTCAGTCTATCAGATTTTACAACCTGAACTATCCGTATAAAAGAGACTAAAAACAACTGTACAGGTTTACGAAACATATTAACTTGCTGTTGTAACTGAACCTTTACAAGACTTTAACAGAGAGCGTGAATTTAGACAATGTTAAAGAAAACTACAGCAGTACTGAGATGACAGCAGACTGACCTGATTAACGCTGGACGCTGCGGTGCCCGGCGGCCTAGTGTCGACCACAGGTTCCGCCTCAGAGGTGTAGCCGCAGGAGCCCGCAGGATCATCTCCAAAGCATTGTCATCAAACTCCAGCCCCGCCTCCAGGGCGGAGCAGGAAGCAATAGAGCGCCGTTTTCTCGCCTTCTCTCTCTCCGTCTGCTCTCTCTCCAAACGCTGCTGATCCTGCTGCTCTCGCAATTCATTCTCCTAAAAAGGGAGGGGAGGGGTTATTCTTAAAGTGATAGTTCTGCACAAATTACCAGATTATACCAATTTACCCCCCAGCCTTTAATGCACGTGTCCTTGATCACCCAAAACACGTTTGGTGTGTGAAGTTTGGGTTTTCTTAAGTCAACAACAACGGCAAACACTAAAGAGAAGAACACTAAAGAAGTAGTAGATCAACTTCACATACGTAAACAAACAATCATATATAAATAGACAGACAGACAGACAGACAGACTGACTGATAGATAGATAGATAGATAGATAGATAGATAAGTAATGTAATTAATTGCATGTGTTATAGTTTATTATGTGTTTTAGTTTATATCACAGTATAATTATGCTTACTGATGGTTTTGGTATCATGGTATAGTGTATTTATGTATATATATATATTTTTTTTTCAAATAAAACTGTTTGGATGTTTCTGTAAACCTTTTTTTGTAGATTAGCAATGGTGTCTTACACTGTTAGAAATAAAGGTTTTGTTCAGGTACATTTTTCATTCATCAAGGTACAAACAGTGTAAATGTTCCCTCAAAGGTACAACAGTGGTTTTAAGGTTTAATTGTGAACCTTAAATAAGCTTTTCCAGGTGAAAAGTTCGTATTTGTACCTTTTCATAACAGAATGTTTTAAAACAGAACAGTAAAATAAAGTCCTGGAGACGAGACGGGGTGTGTGGAGTCAGTACAGCTTAGAACATATCATTTCAGTGGATTATGGTTCAGTTATGTTCCCTGACTAAAGGTACTGAGATGGAGCCTTGAGGGTTCCACCCCAGTGACAATAAGGGAACTACCCCAAAGACAGTTTAGTACCTTTATTTCTGAGAGTTTTCTGGATGTCCATTCACATTTAATAAGAACCATGTTTAACAACTGAAGTAAATCTAAAACATTATTATTGGGCAAAATATTAAAACAGAAATTAAAAATATGAGGAGAGATGTCAGTCAGTATTGCTTCTAATCCTATCGTGATAAAGGTTAGTGTATGTAAAGCCCACAGCGGCTTCTTTGATCGCCGCAAAACCAGTGTAAATAAGATTTTTTGACAAACTATCACTTTAAATGTGTTTCTCCCACCTGTGCGGCTCGGAGGAAGCGCTGCTGGAAGCTGTGGAATGTAGCGCAGGCTTCCTCCAGCTTAAAGGATCCATCATCATCCTCACAGAAGAACTCCATCAGGGAGCGCTGGGCTTTATACAGAGAGTCCACGTCCACCTGCAGCTCGGATAACTTCAGCTCCGTGACCTACACACACACACACACACACACACACACACACACACACACACACACACACAGACTCTGTATTTTCTCATTTGTAAAGCACTTAGAATGACAGCAGTGTATGAAAGGTGCTCTATAAATAAACTTGCCCTGTCTAATAATAGTACAGCTTCATTTCTAAAATTTCTGCTCATTCAAATTTCTGATATTCGCAGGGCTTAATTCCTAATTCGTAATGAAGGAATAATTCCTAATTATTCCTTCATCCCTAATCAACCACAGCACAATTTAATTCCTAATCATTTCTAAGAAAAGTGTAGCTTCAGTTCTAATCATTCCTTATTATAGCACAGCTACATTCCTAATGCGTCCTAATGATGGTAAAGCTTCATTCCTTATATTCCTAATCATTCCTAATGATTGTACAGCTAAACATTCCTAAAGAAAGCTTAGCTTTGTTCTTAATATTCCTGATCATTGCACTCAATAGCACAGCTTCATTTTTTGTTAATCATAATTGCTAATGAGACCATAAATTCATTAATTCCTAATCATTCCAAGTCTTTCATAATAATCACACAGTTTGATTCCTAATCATTCATAATCAAAACACAGTTTCACTTCTAATAATTCCTAATGAGATTGTAGCTTTATTCTTTATCATTCCTAATTCCTAGTCATTCCTAGTGTGTGTACTCTTAGGAATGGAGTCTTTTGGGTGTGCACCTGCAGGAATGGTGTGATCTGAGCGTGTAGATCCGGTGCAGTTTCCAGTCCGTCCAGCAGGGCGGTGGCTCTGGACTGCAGCTCGCTGAACTCCTCCTCCACTGCCTCCACTGATAACCTACAGCACACACCGGCACGTCATCAGGGGTTAAAACAGGCTGGAATGCCGATCCAGAAGTTACAGTCGGGATACATTTCGAAATCTAGGCATTTGTTTTATAGTGAAAACTGCATATAGTTGTTTTACATGATTTCTATTGCTACGTTCACATGACAAGCCCCGTTGCTCAAATCCGATTTTTTGCTGAAATCTCTCTGACAGGATGGTTCACACTCGTTTAGGTAAGTGATTCAAATCTGTCATTAATGTGATGAACCGGAGTCCTGAAATGACCCTCATGAGCTCATCCTACTCAGTAACGTCACGTGAATGAATCACGTTCATCATCAGCACAAACTAACGAGCAGAACGAGCTTCGCTGAGAAGATAATTAACTCTGATCAGCTCTCAGCTTCGTTATTAGAGTGAGACGATGGAGAAAAAGGTGAGATAAGCTGCTTTTCAACCGTTTACAGGCTTTAACTTCTGTTTGGCGCTGCTGCCATGGTAATGCTGAATGATGGCGCACGCGCAGTGTAAAGCAAGCACACGAATTCCGATCTGAGCGTCACATTAAGGTCGCATGGCTACGAATCGGATACATATCCAATCTAGGACCACATATAAAAGTGGCTCAGATCAGATTTGAAAAGATCAGTTCAGAAAAGACATCAGATCTGAGTCACATTAGGTGCAAAAAATCGGATTTGTGCCACTTCAGCATGTGTATGAACTGATGTGGCGATGAACCCCAAGTCCAGTTTACAGCCCGTTTAGCCAATGGAAGGTCGAGGTGCAGCAGGCTCCGCCCACCCTGTCAATATGCTAACACATTCTGACGCAATCTAGCTCTACAACTGATATTAACTGAATGACTGTCACCCTATTTTAGCCTGAAGCGGGCATACCCAAAGTAAAATGGGGCACTGTTCCCACAAACTTTATTATTATTATTATTATTATTATTAATTTTCATTGTACTGTTTTTTTTGCTTTTACAGTCTGGGTTGATACATTTTCTACTCTCTTTTAATCACAGTTTGTGTTTGTATATTTTCAGGCTGCTAATTCATTGCTGCATTTCTGTTGTTGCTCTTTGTAATAACCTCAAAAGTTAAAAAAAAAATAGATTTTGGGGAAAACTTTATTACCAGGCTGCCATCAAATTTAAAGTTTGTTGAACTTGAAAAAGTAAGTCAATAGAACTTAAGGCACAGATCCTTGTTCTGTTAACTTCCTATTAGAAGTTGAATTAGCTCAAATGTTTCATTTTAGAAGGCGGCCCTTTAATTCACTTTAAAATTGAACAGAAATTTTTTTATAGTGTACATTATTTTGAATGAAGGAGATGCGATAGATTCATGATTTATTGCTTGAAAAGGTTGGGCTCCCCAGTAGAACCTGATCATCCACACACTCACCTGGCTGCTGGTCCCACGTGGCTGAGTTTAAGGTGGTAGGAGAGGATGGATGGATCTTTCCTCACTGCTTCCTGTAAACACACATAGAGGCATTACATTCTCTCTCATTCACACAAACATGGCAATTTATTTACCTCTCACTCACCCATTAAAGTTGCAGTGTATAAGATTTAGTGGCACCTAGTGGTGAGGTTACAGATTGCAACCAGCTGAATCCCCTCCCTTTCCAAGCAGGTAGTAAAACCTACAGTGGACGCCAGGTTTTCTGACGCCGCCTGTCCCAATTTCGATTCGCTTCTTCATGTTTTCTCTTCTTTGACGGTGAGGATTCACCCTCCTTCGCTTTTTTCTTGTGCCAAATAATAAGTCTGATCCTCCATTTGTCAAAATTTGGTTTCTCAAACTTCTCACAACACAAAATACTCAGCAGCTTCGGCAGCAACCACTGATTCTTCTTCTTGCTCCGTCTTCCAAACCGGAGCTACAGCGCCACCAAATTCAAGCCGCTGCTTCAGCGTAAAAGCATGAAAGGCGCCCCTAGAGCCAGTGTTGGTTTGTCCACTCTGAGCTGCTGTAGAAACATGGTGGCGCAACATGGCGGCCACTGTTGGAAGAGGAGCCGCTCCCTATGTAGATATGAAGGGCTCATTCTAAGCTAACAAAAACACAACGATTTGTAGTTACAGGTGATTATACACCAACGAAAGCATGGTTGTGTTTACTCTATTTCATTTCTGACAATAGATCCCCCTGAATCTTACACACTGCACCTTTAAAGCAACAGATCGGCAAAAAATACAATTCCTCCAATTTGTTCCCCCTCTTAGCCCAAATGTAGTCCATCACCCAAGACATGTTTGGTGCCTGAAGTTTGCTCCTTTAATTTTAGCAGTGGAGCTACGAGGTTAATGTAGCTAACCTGTAATAGAAGCTTATGCCACACCAAGTAGCATTGGTGCTAACTGCACGTCTAAGTCACCACACACTCGCCGCAAAGCGTGTGGAGGTGTTCAGTATCTCTCCCAGAGTTGATTATGTGGTTTCTGACATTATTTAACTTATCCATAAAAGTGGACTAAATTATGTTCAATCTTAATGATAGTGCAGCAGCATTCCAAACCATTCCTACTGACCTTGCAGCAACATTACTAATCAATGTAATCAAATCATTCCTAATCATTTCTAATGATAGTGCAGCTTCATTCTGAATGATTCCTAATCATAGTGCAGCTTCATTCCAAATCATTCCTAATGATAGTGAGTCATCATTCCAAATCTTATTTCTTATTACAGTGCAGCAACATTCAAAATCATTCTTAATGATAGTCAGCAACATTTCAAATCATCCTTAATGACAATGCAGCAGCACTCCAAAATCATTCCTAATTATAGTGCAGCAACATTCCAAAGCATTCCTTATGACAATGCAGCAGCATTCCAAATCATTCCTAATTATAGTGCAGCAACTTTCCAAATCATTCCTATTGATAGTGCAGCAACATTCCAAATAATTCCTAAGGGTAGGGCAACAACATTCCAAATTACTCCAAATGACAATGCAGCAGCATTCCAAAATATTCCTACTGATAGTGCAGCAACATTCCAAATCATTCCTACTGATGTAGGATGTAATGCAGCTTTATTTGAAATCATTCCTAATCATACCTAATGATAGAGCATCTTCATTACAAATTCATTCCTAATGATAGTGAAGCTTTGTTTCGAATGATTCCTAATGGTAGTGCAGCTTCATTCCAAATCATTCCTATTCATTCCTAATAATAGTGAATCTTTATTCTTAATTATTCCTAAATGTAGCACTACTTCATCTCAGAGATTTGCTTACGTGGTTCTAATACTGTATAATTTACTGTTATCTAAACATGGACTAAAGTGCGCTAACTGGTGGGGTAGACGCTTTCGTTACTTATTAGCTTGTTTTTGGTGACTATTCTTAGTCATACACTAAGCATACACTGTTTTCTGCTTGTGTCCATGTAAGCTCCTCCGTGATCAGTCCAGCGTGGGAAGCCACATGTCTATTGATCAGTGATAGGGAATTGATCAGGTTATGGACGGAGCGTACCATGGCTACAAAGTGCAGGAGGTTCATGCCGGGTCGGTTAGCTTTAGTGTCGGCTAACTTCAGCAGGGAGGAGATCCTGAATCCTGCAGCGTTACCAGCGAATCCCCCCTAAACGGAAAGAGACAGAGAGGGGTTGAGTGAGTGAGTGAGTGAGTGAGTGAGTGAGTCGGTCCGTATATGTAACAGTAAAGTCACTTACAGCATTCATGTAGTTTCCAGCTTTCAGCACCAAACGCAGGATAGAGTGGAGCTCAACACATGACATCAGCTCTGATAGAGAGACACAGAGAAAAAAGAGAGAGAGAGAGAGAGAGAGAGAGATAAAACCCTTTCTGGAGGCTTCTTAATGTCCATTACACCAGCAGAATTGATGTCATCCTGTATATTTTTATTGATGTAATCAAATAACATCATTTTTTTTTGTTTCTTTTTTTTTTTAAATCTAACATGATTAAAAATATTAAAATTCAAAGCTGAACTGAGGCTGAAAGAGACTGAAATTGCATATTTTGGCTAATGTGAAAAGAATCTAAATTCAGTATGTAGGGTAGAACAGCACATTTTGTTTTTTCACTATATAACGAATAAAGAAGCACTTAATTCAGTACAGTTATTTCTATGTTGCTTAAACCAGCCGAGTTTTCCAAACCAAATACATAAAAATATCTGCCTTAAATAAGTACGCTAAATGGTCAAAACTATATGGACACCTGACCATCACGCCTATATGAGCTTGTTCCATTCCAAAACCAATTGGTATTAATATGGAGTCTTCCCCTTTTGTGGCTAAAACAGTTTACACTCTTCTGGGAAGCTTTCCGCAAGATTTTGGAGTGTCTGTGACTGTCAAAAGAGCATTTGCGAAGTCAGACACTGATGTTAGACGAAAGGGCCTGGCTCACAATCAACGTTCTAGATCATCCCACAGGTGTTAAGTGGGGTTGAGGTCAGGGCTCTGTGCAGGCCACTGGAGTTCCTCCACACCAAACTCCTCAAACCATGTCTTTATGGAGCTGCTTTGTACACAAGGTCTCAGTCATGCTGGAACAGGAAAGGCTCTTCCCCAAACTGCTGACACAAAGCTGGAAGCAGATAATTGTCTAAAATGCCTTTGTGTGCTGCATTAACATCACCCTTCACTAGAACTAAGAGGCCAAACCCTGAAAAACAGCCCAGCCCATCATCCCTCCTCCACCAAACTTTACTGTTGGCACTACGCATTCCGGTACGTATCGTTCTCTTGGCGTCCACCAAACCCAGATTCATACATCAGACGGCCAGATAGTAAAGCTGATTCATCACTCCAGTCCAGTGGTGGCGCTTTACACCACTCCAGCCGACACCTGGCATTGCACATAGTGATCTTGGACTTGTGAGCAGCTGCTCAACTGTGAAAACCATTTCAGGAAGCTCCTGATGTGCAGTTATTGTGCTGATGTTGCTTCCAGAGGCAGTTAAGATCTCTGTAGTGAGCGATGCAACAGCAGATCAGTGGCCCTCCTCTGTGAGTTTGCCGCTTCGTGGCTGAGCCATTGTTGTTCCTAGATGCTACAATAGCAATTACAGTTGACCAAGGCAGATCTGCCTGATTTTATACACCTGTTAGCAATGGATGTGGCTGAAACACCTGAACTCAATAATTAGGACAGGTGTGAATGTATGGAGTTCTCCGATTGTGTACTTCTCTATCTGGATTGTACGTCCTTCTAAGGTGCACTGTTTGTTTAAACTCACCTGTAGCTGCTGTTGCTAGGCAACGTGCAGATGTAGACACAGAGGTCACAGTGTGGTCAAACTCCTCCTGCAGAATCATTGCCTCTAAACGCAGTCGAAAACTTCAGGATGGAGAGAGAGTGAGAGAGAAATAAATTAAGTATGAGGGTAAATATGTGAGGAAAGTGCACCTGGGATTTTGGAATTGGACTGTTTTATCCCTACTTTACAAACGCGGCATTTGTATTTAAAGGAGACGGCAGTGTTTGAGATTCACGGTATGTCACTTCCATGTACCGAACTCTCCTTATTCAACTATGCAAATGTAAATACAGTTTTCCTTTCTACGGCACCTTTAATGTTGCTACAACACCTTTATTTCCATGAATGTAATATTGGCAGGACGCTGATTACAGAGTGACGGAGCTCAGAGTTCCATGTGTGCGTAATGAGTGGGAGGGTATGTTGCAGTACCTAGGAATCTCCACTAGATGGAGCATGAAGAGATCGGCCTCCTCCAGCTGATTGCGCTCACCTCTGAATGACCTCAGTGTCTGCTCCTATAAACATAAACACAGTATCACAGTGTCAATACTACATCCAGACACAGACACATACACACATAAAAACACACGTATACTCACCTCATTACAATCAGGCAACAGTTTGTAGAGTTCATTGAGCCTCTCGCTGCCATAGCGCTGGCCACGCCCCTCTCTTATATCATTAATGATCTCTCCCAGAGAACTGTGTGACACAGAAACATGAAATAAGTAACACTGAAGACATAGCAGGGTAGAGTTATCTTATCATACCGAATCAACCTTTTACCTAAGTCTTACCCAACTAAACTTCCTATCCAGCCAAATCCTTTACCCCAAAAAATGTATATAACCAAACAAAACCCATAACTCAAACTCTTACCTAACCAAGCCAATTACTGAACTAAACTTCTTACTGAAACTCTTCACCCACAAAGTTTGTTGCCCAACTAAAACCTATATGCTCAAAAACTCCTTAACTATCTTAGCCAAACATTTTACCCATTCAAACTTTTTACCGAAGTTCTTCCCCACAAAACTCTTACATAGTCAAACCTATTACTCAATCAAATTTCTTACCCAACAAACCCTTTGTATGAACTATTACCTGACCAAACCCCTTACCCAACCAAACTCTTTACCCTACCAAACACTTTACCAGCCCAACTCCTTTACCCAAACAAACCACTAACCACTCAAATTTCTTACCCAATCAAACCCTTTACCCAACTAATCCCATAACCAAACTGAAGCCTGTACCCAAACTCTCACATACCCAAATTCTTTACTCAACCAAACCCTTTGCCCTACAAAACCCTTTCGCAGCCTAAATTCCTTACCCAGCCAAACCCTTTATCAGCTCAAATCCCTTACCCCACCAATCCCCTTACTTGCCCAGATTTCTTACCTAACCAAACCCTGCACTCTTACCAAACACTTTACCAGCCCAAATCTCATACACTACACTACACTACTAATCCTTTACTTAACTTAAACCCTTTACCTGAACTCATATCCCCCCCTATTCCTTACCCAACCAAACCCTTTAACCAACCAAATTCCTTACCAACAAAGCCTTTTACCTGCCCAAACCCTTTACCCAACTAAACCCTTCACCCAACCAAATCCTTTACCCAGCTTAAGCCTTTACCTGAAATTGTATTCAACCAAACCCTTTCCCTAACCAAACACTTTACCCAAGTTCTTACCTGCCCAAATCCCTTACTCAACTAAACCCTCTACCCAACTAAACCCTCTACCCAAACTCTTTCCTGGCCAAATCCCTTAGCCAGCCAAACTCTTTACTCAACTAAATCCTTCACACCACCAAACTCTTTGCTTAACTAAACCTTTTACCTAATCAAACCTCTTACTAAACCCCTAACCTAACTTCTTACTAAACCCCTAACCAAACCTCTTACCCAAACAAATCTTTTAGACATCTAAACCATCTACGCAATCAAACCCATTACATAACCCTTTACACAACCACCCAGCCAAAACTCTTACCTAACCAAGGCCCTTGTTGAACCACACCTCTTATCCCCTTTAGCCAAACACCTTACCCAACCAGATCACTACATAACCAAACCCTTTTCTTATGCTAATCCCTTACATAAACCCTGACAAAGCCAAACTCTGGGCAAAAGCGATCCTGAAACTTAACAACTTTTTCAAGGATTTAACATCTTTTCAGGAACTGACTAACACACCTCTTAAAATGATGCAGAAAAATCCCGACTTTCAGACTTCTGTTCCCCTCCAGAATAGATATCTGAGATAAAAGAAGAAAGGAAAGGCTGTCAGACAGACAGAATAACTCAAAAGCTTATACCTAACCAAAGCAGGTCAGGCCCGGTTCCCTGCTCTAACTCACCTGACTCAGCTTTGAAGAGGTTGGAAATCATCTGATGGTTTGAATCAGCTGTGTTAGAGCAGGGAAAATACACACACAGTCAAAAAGATTCAGATAGTCTGTCTCACCCTCTCCAAAGTGTTCCGAGGAGGTGCATTCATGTTAGTGCGTTTATTTCCACTACGGTGACCTCTGACCCCAAGAACTTTGATCTGGTGACCCTGGCGCTGTCCAAAAAGCTCATCTAGTGAACTGAGGTCAATTGGAAACTCATCCGATTTGGTCCAGACACTGCGTCTGCCCTCCACTCGCTCCTGAGGAATACGCTCCCAGAACACGCTTCGCAACCGACCGGAGCCAGAAACACCACTGGAGCCGGAACTGGAATTTAGCAAGAGGGGGGGTAGGGGCGGTGGTGGGGGCGGTGGTGGAGGTGGTGGAATGCCAGCTCGAGCCATTGGAGAAGGTTCAGTCATGATGTTTCTATATTTGTGCTAATGATGATGCTGATGATGATGATGATGATGATGGCCCCATGATGAAGATGCTCTGAGGAACATATTCTTACTCTTGACTTGTGCTCCAAATCTGACTAAAGACAAAAAGGCCAAGCAAGATCACACAGGATCAATAAACAAAACATCATCAAAAGTGGCACAGCAATTTGAAGCAATAGCAAAGGATCTAATTTACCCAGATCCCCCATCCATTTACACCAAAAATAGCCAATCAACTAAGAGATATTTGGTGCTTCTTTAGTTGTAGCACAGGAGCTACGAGACTAATGTAGGATTACCTCCATTTTCCCTAAGTGAAATGACAATTTATTGCCAGCCAATCACGTTGAAACTTTTTAAAGCTCGATCCTTAATCTGTTTTCTACCTCAGCTTTATCTTTATAAGATACTAACAATGCAACATCATCAGCATAAAGAAATAAGTCACATGAACAAGCTAGTTTCAAATCATTAATATACAATAAAAACAATAATGGCCCAAGAATATGTCCCTGAGGAACTCCACATACAATATCCCTAAAATGTGAAAATGTTGTATTTATATCTACTCTTTGAGCTCTTCCTGTGAGATAATATTTAACCCCCTTAATGGCCATTTCACTAAAACCTCTAGCTTTTAATTTATATAGCAAAATGCCACCATCTACAGTATCAAACACCTTTTTAGGTCCAACATAGCCATACCACAGAAATGACCTGCATCGACCTCCTTCCTAATAAGATCAGTCAGATACAAAAAACAAATTTCTGTGGAATGGGATCTTCTGAATCCAGACTGTAGCAAATACGATATATTATGCAATCTGCTTATAAATAATCTTTTTCATAACCTTGGATAAAATACCTCAAATGGAATCTGGTCTATAATTCCCTCCTTCTTTACATCCCTTTTTAAAAAGAGGAACAATTCATGCAATTTTTAATTCCTTTGGAACCTGTCCTTCTTCAATGGATAAATTAATAATATGAAACCTAGCAGGAATCCCATCTAAACCTGTTGCTTTTCGGGTCTAAGTTTACTTAATATTTTGCAGAGCTGATCCTCATTAACTTTGAAAGAAAAGCCTCAAGACTTGATCCCACATTCAGGATAATTAGTCTGCACTTGCTATTCATTATAAATACCTGAATGTTTAGGAAGTTGTTCCACTAGCTCAGTAGCAGCTGTTGTAACATAAGTGTTTAAATATTTGGTCACTTTCGTTTTGTCTGAAATAACAATACCATGGCATGGATGGTCCAGTTCATGCTGCATTACTGACCGTACTGAGCACGGCAGGAAACTGGAATGGCCCATGATCTGCTCAGCACATCCTGTAAAGGTCAGCAAGTTTTAAAAAGGTGTACGAGAAATAGATATTCTTGGAATTGTATTTCTATTCATCTGCCTTTCTGATTGCAAGGTATCACGGGTCCTAAATACAACTTGTTAAAAAGCTCATCTAAAACACTATTGAGCTTTGAAAGTTATGGAAATAAGATGTAGATGCAAATTAAATAATGTAATTATTTAATTTCTTAGATGTTTGATAGTAGAGCTGGGCAATATGTGTGTATATATATATATATATATTATTGTGATAAATTATGTCACAATGCAATACAACATGCTTTTCTGAACATGTTGTGTATATCGTCAGTGCTTGTACACTCTTTAAAAAGATTCTTTAAGAGTTCTTTAAAGAAAAAAAAAAAGTAAACAGTGAAGAAAATGGTTTTATATGGAACCATGAACACTGAAAGAACCCTTTGCATGATTGCATGCTTAAAAGGTTCTCTGAATGGTGAACTGGTTCTAAAATTACGTATAAAGTTTTGGCTGTTGTAGTAGTGATAAAATACACACGTTTGTTTGAAGGCAACCAGCACCACACACACTTAAAAAAGATGGTTCTTCAAGGGTTCTTTAGTGAAGAAAATGGTTGTATGTAGAACTGTCAACAGTCAAAGAACCCTTTGCATGATTAAAGTGTTCTTTGAATTGTGAAAGAGTTCTTCAGATTGATGTATAATGTGTTATGTATGGTTCTACATAGCACCTTTAATTATGCAAAGGATTCTTTGACTGTTCATGGTTCTACATAGAACCCTTTCTTTACTAAATAACCCTTAAAGAACCATCTTTTTAAGTGTGTAGAGTGACATCTTAAATACTTGTTAATAAAAGCTAAAATACTTATCAATAATAAAAGCTTATTTTTTATGTCATGTTGGTTAAATGATGTATTATTTCTCTGCTCTTTCTCCTTCTGGATGAACTTTATGCAAATTAGCTGAGTGACATCTAATCAGATTGTTGATGTGCAGCACAGTAACCAATTGTGTCGTGCCTACAGTCACACTCGAACTCGCTCCAAACCTTTGATAAAACAAGAAGGTATTTAAAGCGCAGGTTATCATTACATTCCTTTAAGTCTTAAAAACAACATTGGGCTCAGAAATGTCCTACAGCTCTGCATACTCCCTCTTTTCACCTCAACTTGTGTGTGTTTTAGCGACACTCCAAAGCAGCCAGCAGGGGGCAAGAGAAGCGATTTGCCTGCTGCAGGTTTTTAAAATATTTGAATAAAACGCAAAAATACAAACTCCACTCTAAAGCAAGTAGATAATTTTAAAAATTCTTTTTAGCAGTTGCAGTTAACCAACTCTGGGGGCGCTGCTGCACCCTCATCACCCCACTTCCCGTGTTCCTGTGTTAGGTTTTTGACTGACATTTTGGGTGTTTTTTATTCATTAACTACAGAAAAGCAATCTGGCAGCTCTGAAAGTGGGCCAGGCATTAGTCAAAGAACCAGCTGACCATGATGTCACAGCTGTTTTGGAGTAAACAAGCTCTAGCTTGATGTTCTCCTGGACAAGGTTGGACCAAGATGGACACTGGAATCATCTCATCAGTCCAGCTGAATGACTAGCAATCTAAGACAAAAGGACTAAGACTAAACACAGGATTAATCGAGCTCAAAGCTAAGATAATGTAATCACACACTATAGACTGTTTTCAATAGCAATCTACCAGCTATCTGCACTGTGATAGCTCTGTATCTGTGCTCTGTAGTGTTATCTAACAAGTCAGTCCAAGCTAACTTAGTCAGCTCAAGAGAAATCCAGGCTTATCAATGCTGATCAATCAAAAGCAATTCTTTTATCCGTGACTCAGAGCTAAAACTGGGTTGTCCTCAACACAACGGAGCATAAAAATAATATCAAGCTGTTGTTCAGGAGCCTTTTGTCCTATGAATTGAGTCGTTCCGTTCGAAAATTTCAGTGATTTGAACTTGTATTAAGTATTAATTTCACTCCGAAGTCGCTCCATGAGATCTGAATCATGTTCGCTAATGCTAAGAACACAGCTCACCAAAAAAAAAACTGAATGCTTAAAGTCCCAGGGAACAGTAAAATATTATGATATTATTGGTAGTCAAATATTAAATTGTGTTTGTATGATACTAAACTTAAGTGTTCTCAAGCTTGAATGAAAAATATGATATAAAAATGCTAAAAAAATGCTGACCAGACCTGTCTGAGAACTGTGTGGGCGTGGCTAACAAGCAGCTTGATTGACAGCTCTCTGTCCAACACTTCTAGCCCACTCCGTCTGTCAGACAGAACTAAACTGATTATCTGGCTTTTATGTGATGCTAACTGGACAGACAAAGTCATGAACGAACAAACGGATGGAGGAAGCACTGCGTGAATGAACGAATGGATGAGCAAACACTGTTGTTGTTGGATAAACGAGTGAACGGGCGACAGGCAGCTAAAGGCAGGTGGTCTGGGTTAGCTTATGCTTGCTAATGCTGGGTTAACTTTAGCTTGCTAAGTTTCTCTGACTCTGTTCTGAAACTGTTCTGTGTAGGCGGGGCAAGCCTTGTGATTGGTCAGGGGAATGCTTATAGAAGCGTTACCTAAGATTAGGACCGCCCAGTTTACACTGAGAGGCGAGAAATATGGTGAAATATATCGGTTATTATTGGTCAGTGGTACATTATTCAAAGCGTAAACTTAGTACAGGTTTACTGTTTGCCTGCAAGAACAACATTAACCTAATTAGAAAACACAGATTTTGGTTCTGTGTGTCTTTAAGAAGCTAATGCAGAATTTTTCAAACTAGCACAGGAACTAAAACATTAGCTACAGACATACAACATAACATTATTGATCAGACAATTAAAAAACCAATAATTTCAGATGAATCTATAAATATTTTGCAGCTTCAGGAACCAGAAAGTCACTGCTGCACAATTTAAGGTGCAACGGGAAAATTCAAACAAGAAGCTGGCAAATAAGATTTTGACTTTAGGTTCGTGTAAGAAGGTGCTAACGTTAATCTGTTATGAATATCTACAGGGATTAAGTAATGCTGTAATTTACCGCTACAAAGCTTTAACCATCATTATAAATAAACAACTACTACATAAAGTTAAGACCCCTGTATAGACTATTAAATGAAATAAGCTTAATATGAAACCAGAGGAAAAACAATCACATCAGCAAGTTCTCTGTGCTTCACCAACCACACGGCCATGTCTACATAAACAACACACAAACATGAGTGTGGGTCACTCCGTTCCCTCCGTTATATAATCCTGTCCCACTTTCTGAGTGTAATATTCCTGAAATAGTGTAATTTCGGACAGTATCTTTCTTAAACTGCCGCTCTGTAATGGTACTGAATGCAGTCCAGCAGCGATGTTGACCGCCCCAAAATGGCGGCGTC
>NW_023494794.1:15096749-15104249 GCF_904425465.1 Colossoma macropomum | reverse complement strand
AAACTCAACAATGTAATTATGCAAAAAAAAAAACAAAAAAAAGTTGGAATTCTTATTTAAATCAAGCTTTTTGCAAGAAAGCAGTGTCTTCTACAACAGCGCAGAATGCTACAATATATATGTTTTTGCTTATAAATACATCATTTTTGGTCATATTAATGAATACAAAGTCCAAAGACATTATACGTGTAACTTTATGACTGTATGACTGAGGGTAAGTGTGTGCCAGACAGAGAGACACACACACAGAGAGAGAGAGAGAGAGAGAGAGAGAGACAGAGAGAGAGAAAGAGAGAGAGACAAAGCGCAGCATTAGGAAGGGAGTGTGGGTTCCTGAGTGTGTTTGGGGGTCTGAGGGGTGTGGGCGCCGTGTGGGAAACAGAAAAGGGAAATGTTCTGTGAGTGTGAGTTTCCGTCTAACATTGTTCTTCTGAGCTGCAGCGCTCTGAGTACCACTGAACAGCATGTTTGAGTGTTTATTAAGGTTCAAATATATTTACATACTTTAATGGGGAAAAGGGGGAAAATATCCCCCTTAAGAACATTGAACATTGACTGCAAAGCTATATATAAGGGAAACGCCAGCATTTTTATGTTTTTATAATTCACTAGTTCAGAGTGGTTTGATATGAAATGGTTCTCTCTTGAGAAACTTATAGACTCAGATGTCTTTGCAGTGGTGGTGATAGGAACCAGGGGTCGCCATGACTACAACACAAATACAGACATTTTATTAATTATCCAAAACCACCAGTGAACCTACACGAGTCTTCTGAGTTTTATATGGGATGTTGATGATGGTATAGTAGTCATAAATCTGAAAAAAAAATATGTTGTCATTTTCTTTTTTTGCCTTACAACAACCTGAATGTATCCCTCCACTATGAATGGATGAGAATAAATGGATTAAAATAAATTTTAGACCAAAACTTCATCAGAAAACTGATAAAACAATGTGGCATCAGGCAGCTTATACCTAACCTGTAATCATTTCCTGTAATAACTTTCTGTGAGGGAGCTTTTAGAGGTGGATGTCTGGTTCCTATCACCACCACTGTGAACAGTTCTGACTTGGTAAGTTTCTCTAGAACAGAGCGTTTCACACCAAACCACTCTGAACGACTCTGTTTACATCTTAACCACTTAATTATGTAGAGTTCAAAATAGAAAATCCGTGCAGTTCCACTTTCGACTTGTCTTAAATGTTAACAAAACTAAAAGAATGTTGTTTACAAATTGAAGGAAAACGTCCTCGAACCTTCCATCTGTCTCCACTTTAAAAGAAAATGTGATTGAAATGTATCTACATACAAGTATCCTGGTTTAATATTAGATAGTTTTTAATATTTAAGCCTCATATTTTGCATTTGTTAAAGTAATTGAAGATGAAATTGGAATTTTATTTTAGGAATAAGTCTTGTTTATTAGTCTTGTGTTTTTTTTTATTCCAGCAACTGATTACAGAGACGTTATTTACATGGACACACGCTACTCACGACTGTTATTCTATGAAAGAGCAGCTCTGTCCTCACTAACTACACACAGGCTAATTGATTGGTACACTTCAATTTGCAAATCTATAATCTTATTACCTTCTTATCTGTGTAATTTTATATGTCAGGAAGGAGCTGTGAATTCTGATTAGTGCTCTCAAAATGTGTATGTCCTTAAGATTCCCACTGTGCACACTGAATTAGGAAAACAAGCTTTTAGTTATGCTGCACCATCTGACTGGAATTATATATATATATATATATATATTTTTTTTTATATATAATTATATATATACACACACACATATATATATATATATATATATATATATATATATATATATATATATATATATATATATATATATATAAATATATACACACACACACACACACACACACACATACGATTTACCAGGAGGAGTTAGTGCAAACAGCCAGGCTGTATGCTAAATGCTATTTTCACTCAGTCTAAATTGACTGTGCCTTAAATATTCCGCCTTTTTTGGGGGTTTCACCCTCAACAATTTTTTAACTACCCTGTAAAATTTGCAGTTGCTACATTTTTTTAAAGATTTTTTTTTCCAATTTTCTTCCAAAATTATTTGTATCCTGTTCCACTCAGTAGTTCGGACTCCCCCAGTCACACAACATCACCAGTGCTGGGAAGGGGAAAGCAAACGCAGGCTTCCTCTGAGACCTGTGAAGCACCACCGCATCTTTTTCGAACTGTGACTAACGCAGCATCATTGGGTGGCTTCACACGCTCGGAGGGGAACGCTAACCGCCAGTTCTGCTACGATGTTAGTTCAGCTAACAGACGCCTGCGCTGACTGGCATCACACTAAGTGATGGGGGAGACGGGGGGGGGGTCTTCCTGCCCACCCAGAGAGAGCAAGGGCTATTGTGCTGTCATGGACTCCTGGCTACGGACGGCTGTAGCATCACCAGGGATCAAACTCGCGATCTTCCGATGATTGAGCACATTTTCTTGACGCGTGAAAGATATTATAAGTCAACAAAATGTGCAGCAATTCCGCAACGTCTACTGGGTCTAAAAAATATTATTGTACTTCAAATAATGAGTAACACACACTGTTCTGTGAACCAAATTTAAAAACAGCCAGTTTACTTACATTTATAAATTAAAATGATTATTGTTTTACAGTGGAGTCGATTTACCTGCTTTTATAGGGATTTCAGGAATTTTTTTTCCTTGCAATCTCTCTCTCTGTCTCTCTCTCTCTCTCTCTCTCTCTCTCTCTCTCTCTCTCTCTCTATCTGATGAGAATGATGTGTATTTGAGTTGGGGTGAAATGTGAAATGTTAGCGTTATAAGTTTCAGGGCTGCTTATAAAATATTCTGGGTTGAAGCCCCGGAAGCCCAGGCCGGCTGACGCCCCTGATACGGCGGTTCATTTTCACTTCTCTCCTGGTTCTTTTCCTTTTTCTATTGTTTAATAGGTGACGATAGCTGCCTCAACTTCCTGTGATTGGTCTGGAAGTCCAAACCATCCAAAAATGTTTTCACATTGCAGATGAACCAAACCGTGTTATTCAGACTTCACTACTTTTTCAGAGTATTGCAGCGTGTTTGGGTGGCTGTTCTACTGTATTCATTCGCTGGGTTTTTCTACACAGACTCTTTTTTGAGGCGGGGCTGGTCTGCAGGCTGTGCGTTTATGTTACGTCTACAGTAGTTTTTCCAATAGATTTTTCAGAATGCGAGTGAGAAAAAGGATGGAACATGTGCTATTATGCCAAATCAAGAAGACAAACCATTTAACTGGGTGTTTCAGCTTTTTTGTCTCATGTGAAAAAATTGGAAGTCAATGTCTCAAATGATAATCAATGCGATCATTTGATGATCAGATCCATCAGATTAGTTAGTCACACTCCTAACATGTACATATACATACATGCAGAATTAAAGAGAATATAAAATACCAGGCAATACTACAGTGCTGAAGCTTCAGGGCTGAAAATCAAAATGATTCTGCATGATTCTTATTAGGATTTTTATCTTCCACGTTTTTATGATTCTTTGATGCACTAATTTTGTAAATCGTGATATGAATACAGATTAGCTTACATAATGTAGCTTGCAATGTGTTCATAATAGTATATCTCTGTGCATGTTGAGTTTGATTCTGATTTGTGCTGCTCCCTTGGCGCCCCCTTGTGTGATTGACATGCAGTGCACTGCATGCACCTCTCCTCTACTGAGCACAGCAGAAAAAGTACATTTACAGACAGTAAAATTTACTCCTGCCAGAGCACCACAGAGAACCTGTACAGAACTCATCAAAAACTTAGTGGGAACTAGCTGTGAAATTCTCAGACTACATCATAAGCCTAAGGCCGAGCTCCATACCAACTGTTACTCACTCTAAATTCATCATAAGCCTAATGACTTTTCAAATATCTTCCTTCACTCGACCTAACTTCATCACAAGCCTGAGGTCTTGCCCACAAAACCTTCTATGAGTTGCTAATGTAGGCCTAAGGTCTAGCTGTAATCCTGCTTTTGATTACTTTGACCTCAAGTTCTTGGCTTGAATCCACTTCTACATTGTCACCTTGAACCTAAGGCCTAGCTCTAAACATAGTATTACTCACTCTAACTACATGATAAGCGAGAAGCCTAGCTGTTAGTCTAATTTAGCCTATTCTAACTGCAGCATGAGCTTAAAACCTAGTTCTGTACCTGATTTTATTTATCCAACTTCATCATAAGTCTAATGGAGCGCTATAGATCTCAGTTCACTCACTCTTACTCCA
Organism: Colossoma macropomum; assembly: GCF_904425465.1. Taxonomy (NCBI): domain Eukaryota; kingdom Metazoa; phylum Chordata; class Actinopteri; order Characiformes; family Serrasalmidae; genus Colossoma; species Colossoma macropomum. The sequence goes on along the minus strand of NW_023494794.1, from coordinate 15,099,975 downwards.
TCACAAGCCTGAGGCCCTGCCCTAAGTTTACTTTGACATTCTTTAACACTATAGTTACTGTTGCTCACTCTAACTTCACTGCAATAATAGGGCCGAGCTCTAAACCTACCATCACTAACTCTGTGTACACTGTAAGCCTGAGCCTAACTGGAAAGCTCATATTGCTCACTCTAACCTCTTTGTAAACCTAAGGCCTAACCCTATAGCCACTGGTACTTACGCTATCTACATTATAAGCCTGAGGCCGAGCTCAAAGGCTACTTTTGCTTGTTTCAGCTTCATCATAAGCGTAAGACTTAGAATGCAGATGGAGTAGGGAACAGGCCCTATAGAGCTAGGCCTTGGGTTTGTGCTTTATTCTAACTTCCTCATGAACCCAAGTCCTTGTTCTGAAACCACTGTTACTTATTTCACTACAATAAAGGGACAAGGCCTAGCTGGAAGCCTCCTTTTACTTACTCTGACTTCATTATAAACCCAAGGCTGAGCTCTGAACCTAATATTACTTACTCTGACTACATTATGAGCCAGAGGTCCAGCTGAAAGGCTAATTTTGGCTTACTCAGACTACATCGTCAGCTGAAAGCCTAGCTCTGGAACTACTTTCATTTCTCCAACGTCATCATCAGCCTAGTAGCTTATCATGTTCTTAATTTTACATGCTTCATCATAAATCTGAGATCTAGCTTTTGGACTACTATTGCTTAATCTATCTACATTACAAGCCTGATGCATAGCTCTAGGCGCACTTTGCTTATTCCGAGTACATCATGAGCTGAAAGCCCAGCTCTGTACCTACTTTTATTTCTCTGACCTTATGTACCTCATTTCACTCGTCCCCATTTCATGCCTTGCTACGTACCTGTTCATACATTTAGAAGCCTAAAGCTTAGCTCCAAACTTATTTTGACTCATTCTAACTTTTTCATTAACCTAACGCCCAGATGTAGAACTACTGTTATTAGTCTAATCTCATCAAGTCTAAGGCCTACCTCAGGGTTCCTTAATCCTGCTCTTGCGAGCACACCACACTACACAGTATTTCAACCATTCCCTGATCCAGTTCATAATCACTTGATGAGCTGGATCAGGTGTGTGGAGTGAAATAACTGCTGGAGACTTTTACTTACTCTAACTACAGTGTACTTCTGTATAATAACTTATTTTATTTATTTATTTTTTAAACATGGTTTCAGAGCTCTCTTTGTTCATCCCACATTAACTCCACTGATGAATTTCTCCTTGTCTTCAAAGTAACGGTGCCCTCATTCAAATACACATAACGAAAAAAACCTCTTTAAGCAAAACCGTTGGTGGCTCTTAAAAGAGCCATTGGCTTGATCAAGTCTTGGTCACTTTTTACTTGGAGCTGGTGTACTTGGTGACGGCCTTGGTGCCCTCGGACACGGCGTGCTTGGCCAGCTCACCGGGAAGAAGCAGGCGCACGGCGGTCTGGATCTCCCTGGAGGTGATGGTGGAGCGTTTGTTGTAATGAGCCAAACGGGGCGACTTTCTTGGACCCCTTCTTTGGGGTGGACTTTGCGGATTCAGGCATGGTTCCTCTCTTCGAGTATGACTGAAGAATGAGGAGAAGCGCCCGGCACCGGCTTATTTAGACTCTGACATTCTCCGGCCCCCGAATGCTATCATTGGACAACAATCAACGGCTCCCTTGGCAGAGAACTCTCAGCCCCTCCTCCCCCTGCCTCAGCTGAAAACTCTTCCTTTATTCACCTTCCCGCGCATTCTTGGTGTCTCCAGTACAATAAGTGTGTCCCTATCAGGCTTATTCCAAATACGAGCTTTGGTTATGTTCTATTTTCATTCCACAGTTAAACACACACACGTGTGCAAACTGTGCACTTATCAACCCATGAAAATGCATCAAATAAATAGATGATACAATTTAACAAATTTGGGGACTGTGAAGCTACGTTATCCCCAATTATCTCTCCTGAGGTTCTAGCAATAGTTTGTTTTTTATCAGTCATGCTAAAGAATAAAAAAAAAACTACAAAGTTCTAATGGAAAGCTTTGTGTTTTCATTATTACTGAACACACTGTTCTGGAATTTAAACAGTGTGTAAGAATAATATAATACCAAAACGCATGATCATGTATGTGTATTGTATATACAATGTATTAAAACTAATGAGAGGGTTTGTGGAGGAAATAAGTGCTACAGCTCTAACGGATGAAGCTTGGGCGCCATGCTGTATTCAAAACTTGAACTCACCAGAGAAAGAGCATTAGATTCTTTACCGTAAATACTGAACTACTGTATGAAATAATGTGGTGTTGTAGCTGTAATCGTTCTATGATTAGCGTCATTTTATTTCTCTCTTTATTTACACAGCCTCAGAAACTCAACAATTCAAAAAGTCATGTAACAATATAATAAGAAACATAATATCCTCATTTTATTTATGGAGCCTCACAGACACAGTGATTCAAGAAGGCACTTAGTAACACAATATTTACACATTTTATGAAAGCATCTCTTATTCTGCTACTTGCAGGTTCACATTCTGACCACACGGTGGCGACCAAGCTCCATCGATGACCAACCACCCTTAGACCAAAACCCCAGAGCTGGTCTTTCTGCTCTGTGTTTTCTCTGATCAGCACATTAATAATGAAACTTATATTCGGTGCAGCTATTATCAGTTACTCATTATCACAAAAAATACATATCAAATACAGCTTTACTTTGTTGTTCGTAGTGCTTAGCAAATACTGAGAATGCCAGCGTGTCAGATGCTCACACTACTCTCTTGTATTACACAACCTGTTTTCGTTTTCTGCGATCAGCAAAAAAAATACTTAATCTACATATTTGGTGCTACTATTATATAATAACTCATCACAAAAACCAGTTTTGTTTTTTCTTTTTTGGAGTTCCTAGTGTTTGGTAAATACTGGGCAGAACGCCAGTGTGTCACATGCTTGTACTACTCCCTATACTATTACACTCCACCTGCATTTCCTTGACATGAACAGGGACAATCAAATCCCATTACTACGCTACGGACTCTGCTCAAATAGGGAATGAATATCTCAGCAGCTGAGCTGTAACTAAGCAGCGCATCACGACTCTACAGGGAGACGCTCGCTTTCATACAACTCTAAAACACTGCGCTCCTTATTCATGCATACATATCACCATAACATAAAAGAACTCGGAGGTTGCTAGGACACTCGCTCTTTTGGACTGGAACAGTTAGGC
>NW_023494794.1:14911166-15096649 GCF_904425465.1 Colossoma macropomum | reverse complement strand
TCTCTAAAAAGAGTCTGATTTACTCTTGCAGTAGATATTTTAAAGTGTTTAGGCATACAAAACCACCAGTGGGGTAACTGCTTAAATACTATATGCAGGCCACGCACACACACACGCACACACACACACACATACTCAAGTGCCATAAATCCTTGGTGGAGTGGGGGGGCTGGGAGGACGTGTCAGGACTTGCCCATGTAGGCGGGTATCCTATCAATAAAACTGACCTTTCCCTCAGGGGGGTCATAAATCACTCTATGACAGAAGGTGTAGGGTATATACCACTGCTGCCATTGGCCCAGACTTTCTGTGGGGCAAGGCCGTGATTGGTTGGGCCATGTTCAACCCCCGCCCCCCCTAGTCACATGACTTTTTTGATGTGAGGATCAAGGAAGCACATGGAAGGACACACACTTCAGTGCGAGTGTTTGTTTGGAGGTAACACGGCTGGAGTGAGCGGAGTCTAAACCTGCTGGATTCTCTGATTCAGGTAATTTTTAAAACAGGTTGCTTGTTTCTATCAGTGTGTAGAGGATAGGCTTTAAACATTTCTGCACTGTTCAGTCTTTAAGACACAGTCATGCAGAGTGGTTTTATGTGAAATAGACTGTAGAGAAGCTTCCTAACTCAAGTCTTCCTCACAGTGGTGGTGATGGGAACCAGAGGTTGTGATTTCTACAACACAGTATACGGCTATTTTCTTTATTATCCAAAACCAAAAGTGATCCTGCACGTGTCTTGATGTTAATGATAGTGAAATAGTGATAAATCAGAAAAATTAAGTTTTCTCTGGGGACAATATCAACTTGCAACACCCTGAATGCCCCTCTCTGCCATGAAGGAATTTAAGTAGTGCATTTTTGGTAAAAAGCTGATCACAAAACAATCGTAAAACAAAGTCCCAGACATCAGGCAGCGTATTTATAACCTTAACTTTCTGTATTTGAGCTTTAGGGGTATTCAGACATCTGGTTCCTATCACCACCACTGTGAACAATTCTGACTCTGCACGTTTCTGTAGAACAGAGCATTTCACAGCAAACCGCTCTGAATGACTGTTTACATCATAATCTTTTATTTATTTATTTATTTTTGAAGAATCACTGGAATTCCTCTTCAAACAATGTACCTGTCTTAAACAGCATGACTGACAGCACTGATGCTCTAATGCTTTATTTAAAAAGCATTGTTTAATGGTATCTTATAGCTAAGAGGCTAGTTGATAAAAGGGATGGTGTTTCAGTAAAAGAGTTATGAACTAAAATGCTGAAATTGCTAAAACAAGTTTATTAAATACAGCCTCTGAATCATATGATATTAAAAGTATCCACATTTAAATACAAAACATAAAAAAAAGAATGTCCAGAGTTTCAACACAAGAAACTAAGAATCTTTGAGTCCACCAGTAGTACTAGAACCCAGTTCATGTCAAGCTATGCAATGACATCACATGCAAAATATGTAAGAATGTGTGAATTGTAAAACAAATTCCCACGATGTGTGGTGAGGAAAGTGTGAGCAAATTTTCCCTTGAGTAGTGAAAAACAGTGAAGAATGAAAAGACCATATGTCTTTAAGGAGAACAATAAAATGTGTGAAATTTGTGGTGAAGGTTTTTTTAAACGTTCTCAGGGTGTGGTCTGCAGTGTGACCACCGAGTAAAAAGTTGTAAACAATTCACATGATGTAATGGTATGACTGTTATGTATGATGTAATGATATGTTGTGCGGATTGGATTGACAGAGCCATGTGTGGCAGGGCCTCTCGCCTCAAAGCGTGACTCATAATTGACCAGGTGTTTGAGGTCTTTTCACATAAACAAGACTAAAAACTGAATGAGGGACCAAGAGTCATGGATTCACCAAACAGTTTGAAATGACTGAAACTTGAGGAGTGGCCTCCGAAGACAAGCCAAACTTTGAGTATGAGGAAGGCCCTCATTCATAATGACGTGCCTTGACACTGTTGGCCCAGCATCAGTCAAAAAGAGTCAAAAGATGATGAAGAAAAGAAGGAGAAATGTAATGGCTACGAAGCTGAGGGTGAAGAAGAGCAAGAAGGTGAAAAACCAGAAGATGGACAAATTCTGAGTTGAAGACGGCCTGTTTAAACTGACCATAATGAGCAGATTCCCAATTTGCATTTGAAAATTTTGCCAAAAAATGTCAGAACAATCACTACATACCTCCTACACACCTCTTCTACACTGCAAAGCACATCCTGGAAACATTTTTAAAAAATCTCCACTGATGGGAATAGGACAAAACCTGGGAGCTTTTAAAAATAACTTCACCACAAATCATCCTGTGGTTCCATACATCCTGGCACTTCTATATGTTTTATTGTTCTCCTTAATGACACATGATCTTTTCATACTTTAAATATTTCCCATGTAACATCATCACCTAACTCATCAACCCTTTTGATATGAACTGGGTTCTATAATACTATTTCCACCTGGTCATAACATAGAAAACAAATGAAAAATATGGCACAATTCAATGGTCAAGGTGTAAACACAGTCATTTAAAGTGGTTTGGTGTGAAATGCTCCATTGTAGAGAAACTTACAGAGTCAGAATTGTTCACAGTGGTAGTGAATGGAACCAGACGTCTCAAATGTTTATTGCCTCTAAAAGCTCCCTCACAGAAAGCCATTACACACAATGGTGATGAATCTGTTGCTGGGGGCCTTACGCATTGTTGCACAGTAGCTTTGAGATAATGCTTTGGCTTTTAAAACACATTCATGGTGAAGGGGTACCTGCCAAAAACACATTATTCTGATTTATTTTATATGCATAGGTTCCCTGGTCATTTTGAAATGGCTATGTTTACATGAATGAATGGCTTTAGATGTTGGCTATATTAGACCCCTGGTTCCTATCACCACCACTGGTCGGTTTCCCCACAGTGAACCACTCTGAATGACTTTGTTTACATCTCAACTCAAGTCAGATGTGTATTTGCATGTGGAGATGCTTTATATCATGTTTGGAGTTAAGTTAATCGTTTGTGTTATATTTTGTTTTATTCTACCTTTTGCAGCACATTTTGGAGAGGGACTACAGGGGGCAGCCATGTTGTCCATTCCTGCAGCTAAGAGAGAGAGCTGTGGGACGAAGGACTTCCAGACTAAATCGTCACGGGAACCCAATCAAAGCCAGGGCTATGAAATTATATCAGCGCGGGTCAAAACTGAAAGTGATGAAGACCCCATTTGGGCGTGTTACGCGTCATTAGAAAAAGAGTGGGACAGCGACGCTGCTGGAATTAAAACAGAAGATCTCTGGATAAAAACTGAACCCTCAGAACTTGACAAGCACAATGCAATGACCATTTATGTTTCTAATCAAAAAGCTTCATCGGCTGTGAGGGAGAGTGGACCTCAGGCGAACAGTGCTGCAGTGCTTAGTGGCATCACTGTAAAGGATGAAGATCCTATCTGGGCTTGCTACAGCTCCATCACGGGGACTGAGAACCAGAGAGCAGAGACCAACATTAAACCAGAAAGTCTACCAATCAAGAAGGAGGACTTCTTTTCTGCCACTCATTCTATGAAGTCCGTTTTTGAGACAGTAGATAAGGATTACCATTCCCAACCTTCATCTGGGAACACTACACAGCAGGCATTCCAGTCCCCACTAGCCGGTCTGGCACAGTGTATAGCGGGTCTAGACAGCTTTAGCTGCTCTTCACAGAGGTTAACCACACCCACTCGGGTCATGTCCCCAGTGCATCAGACTAAGAATCCAATCCAGCAGAAGGCACAACCTTCAGGCAAACAGCATCTGAAGGACTGTACTTCCAAAAGCTTTACTGCTAACAAGCCTTCAGGGCCTGTTGGCTGGCCTGTATACCATCCACAACCACCCAGAGACAAAGAGTGGGACAGCGACGCTGCTGGAATTGAAACAGAAGATCTCTGGATAAAACCTCAACCCTCAGAACTTGACAAGCACGATGCAATGACCCTTTGTGTTTCTAATCAGAAAGCTCCATCAGCTTTGCAGCAGAGTGGACCCCAAGCGAACAGTGCTGCAGTGCTTAGTGGCATCACTGTAAAGGATGAAGATCCTATCTGGGCTTGCTACAGCTCCATCACAGGGGACTGAGAACCAGAGAGCAGAGACCAACATTAAACCAGAAAGTCTACCAATCAAGGAGGACTTCTTTCCTGCCACTCGTTCTCTGAAAGCCATTTTTGAGACAGTGAATAAGGATTACCATTCCCAACCTTCATCTGGGAACACTACACAGCAGCCATTCCAGTGCCCACTAGATGGTATGGCACAGTGTATAGCGAATCTAGATAAGCCTAGCTGCCCTGTTTCTTCACAGAGGTTAACCAGACCCACTCGGGTCATGTCCCCAGCGCATCAGACTAAGGATCCAATTCAGCAGAAGGCACAACCTTCAGGCAAACAACATCTGAAGGACTGTACTTCCAAAAGCTTTACTGCTAACAAGCCTTCAGGGCCCGTTGGCAGGCCTGTATACCGTCCACAACCACTCAGAGAGACCATTGTGCCCCAGAAATCGAAGGTACCTCAAGTTATTTTGGTTCCTTTGTCCTCATGCCCTGTTGACAATGTCCCAGATGTGACCCTCAAACAAGCACAAGCTCAGAATTACGGCAAGCCTGAAGCGCAACAGACCACAAATGAGGTGAATTCTCCCTATCCTGGACAACAAGGACAAACTGGAAAGCGTGGTGAAGAGAACCGGTTGCAGCTGAGATCTGCCCAAGAGAAGACCAAGACAGCCTCCTGTCATTACTGTCGACACTGTCAACAAACTATGCGCTCACATTATAAGGAAGGAGGTCAATATAAATTTCCAAACACAGCGAAGTTAAGCGACTTGCCAAGAAACTGGAAATGCTGCAAGTGCGACGTTGTTTTCGCTCAACCAGGAAACTTATTTTTGCACTTGGCTAAGGCGCACAAGTCTTCCTTCTCATGCCAAACGTGTGGAATGGCATTTGACACTAAAGGCAAGCTGCAATATCATAAATACAGTCATGAATCCTCTGTCTCGTGCGACGAGTGCGGGAAGGTCTGCCGCTCTACGTTTCATCTCAGGTATCACAAATTTATTCACGATGAAGATGCGGTCAAACACTTCTGTGAGCTGTGCGGCAAGGGCTTCAGACAAAAAACATCCCTCCAGGTGCACATGACCGTGCACACTGGCGAAAGACGACACGAGTGTCCAGACTGCAAAGCCACGTTTAAGGTTTTCAGTCACCTCGTCAGGCATCGACTCATGCATACGGACTCGAGGCCGTTCTCATGCCCTGTGTGCAAGGCCGGCTTCAGAACCAAGGCGAATGTGCGAGCTCACCTAAAGACTCATGATAAAAGAAGTGACGAGAGGAAGAGAGGGATGGGGAAAAGGAAAAGAAAGCTGTCTGAGTCAGAGGAGGAGTGGCAAGAGGAAGATGATGTGGAAGAGGAAGGAGAAGAATCAGATGAAGAGGAGGATGAACATGATGAAGAAGAGAAGGTGGAGTAGCAGGGGAAAAAGGATGTTAGCAGTGGTTACTGTAAGAGCATGTTGTCATTGAGAAACCATTAGTTCAGGCCATGAATGTCAAAACATGGTTAAAAACAAAGAAAAAGCATCTCTGTCAAAAAGCTCGTTTCTGCTAGCATCCCTAGGGAATTCTAGTAGTCTGTTAGCGCTCAGCTAACTGCAATTATGGACTTTTATGGTCATTCTAGATTAAACACAGGTAACTGAAACTTGTAAAACACATTCGATGTTGTATTTAAAGCTTGTAACTATGTTGTACCTGGTTTGTAGTTGCTGCATTCCATTGCTAACAGCTGACTGAAATCTGGTTAGCCTACGGCTCATATTCACAGTCAGTGACGTAGAACTTTCATAAGGCCTAGAGTGACGTTTTTTTCTCGCAATATTGGTCAGAATTATTGCCAATTAAAATGTGATTGGTTATCACTTTCTAACTGTGTTAGTGATTCATCTTTAAGGCCTTCTGTTCAACTCCTGAAGTCCTAATCAATGGGATGGCTAGATGGACTGTATCTGCTCAGACACCACAGAAAAGAACAGTCCTGATTGGATCATTTTCTGTTTGCCTTTTTAAGAAATTACCCCTTTTGTTTCCAACCAAACCTTAACAATGGAATGAGTGTGTAGTCTTCGTGTAGACATGTATCACTGTTATTAGTAGTAGTAGTATTTCCTAGGAATATGGCCTTCTCAGAAGCCCCTATTGCTTATTATTCAGGAACATTATTTTATTTGCTAGAGTTTTCTGATCCAGATCATAAAGTCCCAGCGAAGGTCTGTCTCCTAATGAATGTAATTATACAAATGGCCTGAGAAGAGCTGGTTCTTTTTATATGGCATTGTAGTTGTTGACACTTTACAATGAAATTAAAGTCCATTTTACATCAAACAGCTCCACTTTTGTTTTTGTGATTGTTTATTTGGCACTGTGTGAGGTCTCTCGAATGATCCTGATGGAATCTCCCTTGTTACAGTTAAGGATGGAATGAGTGTTTTGTTGGCAAGAACAGTTCTTAACTTAAGAAATAAACAAAATAGTAGTTTTGATGCAAAATGCAGAAATCAAAGATTGAGCAAAACTCATTATGATTTAAACTGATATCATAAACTCATTTCCAGTACCTTCCTCTTTTGTTCGGAGGCTTATTAGTGTACATTTTCTGACATTAGAGTATTAATTATTAAACAATAACCAAAAACCGCTGGTAATATTTTCACAAGATGGTAGAAAAAATGTTAAAGCAGACAAAATTCTTGAGTATTACATTAAAGATATTTATTTATTATTGTCATCGCTGCAATAAGAGCAAGTTAATCAGGTCTCTTGTGACTATAGAAGCTGTAGGTGAGATTCCACCCAGTCTTAAGTTAAGCCTTATCAAGCCGGTAGCAGTCACTTATAAGGGAATCCCATTGATTTTTCAACATCCATGCAAAATTCAGTCACTAAGATGTAAACAAGGCCATTCAGAGTGGTTTGGTGTGAAATCTTCATTCTGGAGAAACGTACTGAGTCAGTTTTGTTTACAGTGGTGGTGATAGGAACCAGACGTCTGAAGAGTTTAATGCCCCTAAAAAAAGTTCCTTCACATAAAGTTCTACATTTCACACCAAACCACTCTGAATGGCCTTGTTTACCTCTTAGAATGGAGCCTTTCACACCAAACCACTCTGAATGACTGTTTACATAATTACACAGTTATGCAGGAATTAGGGGTGACTCTGTAGAATTCCTCTTTAAATAGCAGTTATATTAAAGTGGAATCCCAATAATTTTGAAAAATAAAGTCTGCATAATTCAGTTGTTGAGATGTAAGCAAAGCCATTTGTAGTGGTTTGGTGTGAAAGGCTCTGTTCTAGAGAAACTGCAGAAACTTCAGTCAGAATTATTCAAAAAGGTGATGATGGAGCGTTTAATGGTTCTAAAAGCTACATGAAACCAAACCAAATCTGATTGCTTAAGACATTGTTTTATACTACCTAAGATGACAAACATTTTATGAAACAATAGTGGAGAGACATGGCAAATAGAAAAAAAACTTTTTATATGGAAAATAAAAACACATTTTCACAAATATTCATATAGATTACATAATACAAAATATAAAAATGTAGGTTTGCCGGTGGTTTTGGACAGTAAATACAATTTCCCATCACAACTTCAGGCTAACGTGACCCGTCTACAAGTAAAGAGTGAGGTCCTTAACTCTGAACAAAGACTGTGTGAATGACAGTGATGTGGCAGTCATTGTTCACACATTCATGGCTAAGCTGAGGGGACAGACGTCTGGCAGCATTCGGTCAACACCTATAAAACAGAATGGTGAGACTGTTTCACGGAGACAAAGTCAAGTCGAATCAACTCAGAACAAAGACCGTATGAGTGGCCAGCGATCAGGTACCCATTCAGTGGGCGAGGCAGAGGAGTCATCAGTCAGGCACCATTTAGTCTAAACTGTAATTAACTCAATAAATGAAGTCTGTTGTACATAAAACTGAACATACCCCACATATTCCTCATAATTTTAGGTTGAGGGAACATGGATGATGATTTCATACAACTCAAATGGCATTTTTGAGTTGAATTCACTTATTGCAGTTCTGTCTGTTGCTACGGCAGCTTTGAAACAGCCACATTCAAAAAAAATGACACTGCACTGCTGTTGGTTTTAATCGTTTCTCTCTCGTTAAAGTTACTAAATAAATGTGTAGAGCTGAGTGAAGCTAAGTGAGCTGTGTTAAACTCCTTGGTTCCAAAACGCACTTCGTCATATTCTTCATAACTTTCATATCTCATAAGCTACATTCTAAAGGTGGGGGTCATATGAGAGCTGTAACTGTCTTCTTTCCAGTCAAATAGATGGGTAATGTAATTTTAAACCCTTATAATAAAAGAAGCTGAACTCACTATAAACTATAAACAGACGGCGTCTTTTCAGAGTTTTGATAAACTCTGTAAAAATTATTTTTGTAAAATAATACAAAGAGCGTCTGAGATTTTTGGCTTTCAGCAGTAAACTGTAAGCATATAGCGATATGTGTATGATCACACATTTTCTGTTAATTTGTGGGAAGCTTTTACAAATAAATAAATAAATAAAAATGTGCATTTATTTCATGCAGTTACTGAATAATTTGCCTTACAATTTGGTCGTGTAAATTCAGATGGAAAAACCAAAATATACCCTTTCGAATAAGAGGTTAAGTGAAACACAGTGATGCTTGTTTTGTTAAAATGATCTTGTTGGATGACACTTATCTGTTTCCCGTTGGCTCCTGGTTCCATCTGTTTGCATATTGGGCTATTTTCTCGTTTGTTTTACTCACCACCGGTGTGTTTTTTTCATTCTACTCATTTTTTTGGGTACTTTCCTCATTGTGCTTGCTCAGCTGCCTGACCTCGTGTTGTTGGCTACAAGGGTGAGTTAACGTTCTGTGCTGTGGACCTGTGCTGGTGGGTGACCACATTCACACTGAGGATTATCCCTTCAGTGCACTGTAAAAAAAACTGGCTCATCAATTCAACCTAAAAAAAATACTTCATGTAGTAACAAGTGAATTATCTCATTTATTCAACCTAAATAAGTGCTTTGAATGAATGATTTCTGAGTTGAATGAAACCAGTTCAGTTGCTTGTTTCTACGTTTAATTAAACGTGAACTAGTTTGGGTTTGAAGTGCACTGAAAATATAAACAAGTTAGACAAGATGGGCTGTTTCTTCAGGTCAGGTCAAGCTTTATTGTCAGTCCTGCTCACCACAGATATGTGCTTAGTAAAGAGATTTCACCTCTGCATTTTGACCCATCCGTGCAGTGAAACACCACATACACACTAGTGAACACACACACTGAGAGGCAGTGCCCAGAGCGCTGGGCAGCCCTATCCGCAGCGTCCAGGGGGCAGTTGGGGGTTGGTGCCTTACTTACTCAATGGCACTTCAGTCACTGTCGGCTCAGGGGATCGAACCAGCGACCTTCCAGTTACGACTGCCCTATAAACTACACTGGCACATCACTGCAGCACAGCAGGGGGGTCAGCCTGAGTGAGGGTCCAACTCACGACCCTTATGGTAGCAGTCAGGAGGCTACAGGACGAACCACCTGGTTTCCTTTGTATAATGAATACATTTATATAATGAATATATTAATGCATGACAAAATTATTACACCATTTAAAACTCGTAATTTTTATCATATATTTTAGACTATATATGAAACTTTAGATTGTTATATATTAATATATGAAATATGTACAATATTTTTAACATCAAGGCTATAATTACTAAGAATAAAAAAATGTACTACTACTATTAATAATAAAAAAGGAGGAGAAAAAGAAAATACAGTTAATATAGAAATACAGTTTTAATAATTTTAACCTATATATTTTATAAAGTTTAGATCTGTTATATCAATAACTGAAAAATGTAAAACATTTTATTACAGTGATATACCTATGTTATATACACACACACCTATACATATACACACACACACACACACACACACATATATATATATATATATATATATATATATATATATATATATATATCTCAGAATTTCCTTTCAGAAATATTTAGATTTTCAGGATTTACAGGACGAACCACCAGATGCAAATATCTGAAAACTGTATATTTACACATATACTCAATGTACATTTTTATTTATTAATATGTAAAATATAATATGATACAAGATTTTAATATTAGAATTGTCATTACCATGACAGAGAGACTGGCTGCTGTTTTGTGGCAAAAATTTACAGTCACTTATGGTCACTAAAGTTAACAGGAAAACAATGAATTTAACTCTAACTCCTCCTTTATTTCTCCTAGTTACTGTTTTGCCAGCCCATCTACAGAAAATGACTGTAGATTCCAGCCTGATGAGTTAGAGAGAGCCGGGGGGTCATTTCACACCCGATTTCTCATTTAGCCAGATAAGCTGAGCCCAAAGTGAGAACTGTCCAATAGGAACGCCCCTCGGCTAAAAGCTATGGAGCTATCTCCCCAAAAAAAATAACAGCGTGGGCTGATCACAGTAAATAAAATGACTTTAATTACATTTAAAAGTGTAACAGCTTCCTCATACAAACAGCTCACGCAAATCACTCACCATCAGTAGGTAAACAGTCCCTGATTGATTCAGAACATGTTGGCTTTGGTGAAAAATTAAAGGCATGTAAATAAGATTAATAACGTATACAATCAACCTGCGCATGAAAACGCAAACTTTGTTCCAGTAACCCACCATCTGTAGACCACTCAGCCACAACTGTCAGGGTTAACCCTAACAGACAGGTTCTACAAGTGTTCTTTAGTAAAAAAACAAATGGTTCTTCATACAGCCACACTCAAAGAACCCCTTGCATGATTAATGGGTTCTTCGCGTCGTTAAAAACTCTTTAGATTGATTGAGAACGTGTTTTTATGGTTCTATAGAAAAGAGTTCTATATTGCACTAAAGCTATAAAGATAGCTTTTATAGCTATATAGCTATAAAACACTGACATCACAACAACAGAAGAATATTTCTGGTGCTATATAGAACCCTTTTCAAAAAGGTTCTACACAGAACCATCTGTAGCACATTTATGCACATTCTCAATCAATATGAAGAACCCTTTCATGATACAAGGAATCCTTTAATTAGGCCAAAGGTTCTCTGAGTGTTCGCAGTTCTACACAGAACCTTTTGGAAAAGAGTTGTATAGAGCACCCAAAAGGGTTCTTCTACTGTTACAGTGTCAAGCTTGTAACAATAGAAGAACACTTTTGGGTGCTAAATAGAACATTTTTCAAAAACGTTCTACATAGAACCATTTGTAGAACATTTATGTACATTCTCCATCAATCTGAAGAGACACTTTCATGATACAAAGAACCCACAAATCATGCCAAAGACTCTTTGAGTGTTAATGGTTCTATATAGAATCTTTTGAAAAGGGTTCTATATAGCACCCAAAAATGGTTCTTCTATTGTTATAATGTTAAGCTTGTAGAAATAGAAGAACACTTTTGGGTGCTATATAGTTTAGAACCCTTATCAAAAAGATTCTACATAGAACCATTTGTAGCACATTTATGTACATTCTCCATCAATCTGAAGAACCCTTTCATGACACAAAGAACACTTTAATCATGCAAAAGGTTCTCTAAGTGTTTCATGGTTCTATACAGAACCTTTTTGAAAAGGGTTGTATATAGCACCCAAAAAGGGTTCTTCTGTTGTAACAATGTCAAGCTTAGTACAATAGAAGAACACTTTCGGGTGCTAAATAGTTTAGAACCCTTGTCAAAAAGATTCTACATAGAACCATCTGTTGCACATTTATGCACATTCTCCATCAACCTGCGAAACCCTTTTCATGATCCTTTCATCATTAGGGTTCTTTGAGTGTTCATGGTTGCATATAGAACCATGTTCTTTGCTAAAGAACCCTTGAAGAACCATCTTTTTAAGAGTGTATGGTTTTTTAACAGCATTGGTCAAACACTGTGTGTTGGTTAACAGGCTAATTGTTTACATCACTAATTTGCACAGATGACTGAGCCAGAGGTTCACTGTTAACTTGACCATCCTTTCGTCTTCATCTTCCCTTCTTACTCACGTTCCTCCTGCTTTTCCTCCGCACATTCTTCCTCCTCTGACTCTTCTCCTTGCTCTTCCTCTCGCCATTCCTCCTCCGACTCGGACAGCAGTACCTTCTTTCTCTTCCTTTTCCTCATCCCTCTCTTCCCTTTACCTCCCTCTTTCACTGGATCTTTATCATGATTCTTTAGGTGAGCCTGCATGTTTGCCTTGGTTCTAAAGCCGGTCTGACACACAGGACAAGGGAACGGCTTCAAGTCTGTATGAGTGACCCGATGTCTGATCATGTGACTCCTTGCTTTAAATGTAGCTTTGCAGTCTGGACACT
The DNA here is from genome assembly GCF_904425465.1 of Colossoma macropomum. Lineage (NCBI taxonomy): Eukaryota > Metazoa > Chordata > Actinopteri > Characiformes > Serrasalmidae > Colossoma > Colossoma macropomum. The sequence goes on along the minus strand of NW_023494794.1, from coordinate 15,084,189 downwards.
CGTGCGGTCTGTCGCCGGTGTGGACGGTCATGTGCGTTTGGAGCGCTGCTTTTTGTCGGAAGCCCTTGCCGCACAGCTCGCAGAAGAACTTGATGGACTCTTCGCTGTGCGTTTTGCTGTGAGTTTTGAGATGAAAATTGGAGACAAAGACCTTCTTGCACACTTCGCAGGAGACCGAGGGTTTGTGAGTGTGCCTGTGATACTCAAGCCTCCTCTTAGTGCTTAATGTCATACCACACGTTTCACACGGATAGCAAGGCTTATGCTTCATCAACAAGTGGTAGATTAAGTTTCCCGACGTAACACAAGCAACGTTGCACTGGCAGCATTTCCAGTTTCTCGGCAAGTTGCTTAGCTTTGATGATTTCGGGCGTTTGTGCTTGCACCCTTCCTCGTAGTGTGACTGTATAGATTTCTGACAGTGTCGACAGTTCTGACAGAAGGCCTTGTCCAGCTCCTTTTGAACACATCGCGACTGGACCACATTCTCTCCATCAGGTTGTGGACTGTTTTTACTCGCTTCTTTTTGTCCCGGGGGTGCAGATTGTCCCTGCTTTGTGGTCCTTTTCTTCTGCGGTGCTTTGGTCAGCACTTTAGGCTTGCTACAACTCATAGTTTGTGCTGGTTTGAGGGTCACATTTGGTACTACGTTCACAGGGCACAACAACAAAGGAATAAGCTGAACATTGTTGTTTTTTTGTACCTGAGGTGCCTCGTATGTCTGGTGCACAATGGGGTCTCCGGTGGTGCCTGGCTTTGAGGCCTCTTTACTAGGAAGGAGGCTTTTGGTGGTAGAAACGGTCGTCAATGTTTCATTCACTGGCAAGACACTTACAGACTCGCAGTCCTCCTGCTTGATTGGTAGATGGTCTGGTTTAACGCTGATCTCTGTTCTCTGGTTCTCATTCCCTGTGATGGAGTTATAGTAGGCCCAAATGGGATCCTCATCCTTCACAGCGACCTCACGATGGACCGCAGCACTGTCCTTCTGTCGATCAACCTCCTGATTTAGTGCCAGAGCTGACAGGACTTTCTGATCACTAACGCTATAAGAGGCTATTGCATCACACTCGTCAGTGGGTTCATCACAGTCTGTGGGTTCAGATTTTATCCAGAGATCTTCGGTTTTAATTCCAGAAACATCGGCGTCCCACTCTTTCACTGATGATGCATAACACGCCCAGATTGGGTCTTCATCACTTTCAGTTTTGATCCGTGCTGATATGTTCAGCTGCTCCACTCTAGTAGAGGCCTTATAGGCCTGGATTTGACTGTGTTCCTGTGAGAGATTATTAGTCCGGCAGTTTTCTCTCCTCTGTGCAGAAGCAGAACTCATGGTTGCCTCCTCTAAACCTGCGTCAGATGAGTAACTGGTTCTCCCCCTGGTGCTGTGGATGAAAGGAGATCATCTATAAGGCCTCGAAGATGCTGATTTCTTGTGGTGACTGGCAGAAAGTCATAAGTAACTCCGACCCTGGAGAAGAATTGAAACAAAATACAATATTAAGATCAGCTCTTCTCACTTCTGTAAAATAATAGCTCATTTTAGTACGTAGACACTTAACGTTTGAAAATGTCCCATTTACTTGCCTATTGTTCATTTATTTTTTGTGATATCACAAGAAACCCAACACATTTACATTCCTCTGCCCATTCAGCCTACAGTACTTTAGCTCCGCCCATTCATGCTGAAGTTGTAAGGAGTGTTTCAGCCTGGACTGCCTTTGATTGAGGCGCAATACAGGGCAGCCAATCAGAACAGAGCTCATTTACATATACACTATATAGATAAAAGTTTTGGGACACCCCTCCTAATTACTGAGTTCAGGTGTTTCACATCCATTGCTAGCTGGTGGATAAAATTAAGGATTGGGATTATTCGAAAGGGAAGCGACTTCATCTTTGGCACTTTTTAGTGTTTGACCGTCTCTCATTGCAGGTTTAACGTTCCAGGAAACCAACTGCGCTGCTTATAAGTGAATATAAAACTGCGAATAACTCTGTTCGTCTCCAAATGTGTTTGTCTAAACCCCCCCATCCCCCACTCTCTACAACTAGACCAAAACTTAAGTTACAAAATCAAAAAATCTAAAAGAAAATGATGGGACAGTTATGAAATGTGCTGCATGGACATCCACTGCCTTTAAAACCACAGGCTTTATTTCACTGTAACTGCATTTTATCGCAGGTGAGTGGCAGCAGAATCTCATGTGCTCCAAACCAGAGCCGTGAATGAGAGCCTTCCAGTTCTCTTACCAAACCCCTTACTTTTGTTTTATTAATAAAAGATATTGAAGTGAATTCATTATAGATCAGACACTTTGCTTTAAAAGTACCAGGCAAAAAAAACAGTGAACCTGAAATATTAATAATATTAACAGTTTACATTTTAAGTTAATATGATTATCGTATTGAAGATTATCGTATCTCTCTCTCTCTCTCCCTCTCCTTCTCTCTCTCTCCCTCCCTCCCTCCCCCTCTCTCGTCTTCCTGCTAAAACTAGTTTGTAAATAAAGGAATAAATGAATATGGACCCTCAGCCCCTCTCAGCCCCTCTCAGTCCGGCCGCGCGGCTCTGTCTGTTTAAACCGGTCACTTTAAAGCAGATCTGATATACGAGCTGTTCTACCCACCGGAAAAGGGAGCCGGACACGGTGGTGTTCCAAACCCTGGGCTGCAGCCGAGGTAGTGGGGGTCCTCGGTGGGCCTGTCCTATGAAAACCCCTCCGTAGAAGCCCATTGGTCACACAAACGGATCCGCCCTGATGGGGCTGCGCGATGACGTCACCAGAGCGGCGCGAAACTCGTGAGGGAGAGTGGTGGAGAGAGAAAATGGCGGACGGGGTGTTTCTACTTTCTTATGTAGAACGATAAACAACATCTTCACAAATACGAGGCACGGACGAACTCTCTGACCAGTCAGACAAGGCAACGAAGACGAACTCAGCGACATGAACCACTTCAACAAGCTCTGCTCCAACGGCTCCGTTTCCCGCCATTTATTCTTTTGTCCCGTCTCTCTCTCTCTCTCTCTCTCTCTCTCTCTCCCTCTACCTCTCTCTCTCTCTCTCTTTCTCTGTCTCTCTACCTCTCTCTCTCTCTCGCTCTCTCGGTCTCTCTCTCTCTCTCTCTCTTTCTCTGTCTCTCTCTCTCTACCTCTCTCTTTCTACCTCTACCTCTCTCTCTCTCCCTCTACCTCTCTCTCTCTCTCTCTCTCTTTCTCTGTCTCTCTACCTCTCTCTCTCTCGCTCTCTCGGTCTCTCTCTCTCTCTACCTCTCTCTTTCTACCTCTACCTCTCTCTCTCTACCTCTCTCTTTCTCTCCCTACCTCTACCTCTCTCTTTCTCTCCCTACCTCTACCTCTCTCTTTCTCTCTCTACCTCTACCTCTCTCTTTCTCTCTCTCTCTCTCTCTACCTCTCTCTCTCTCAGTTCAGTTCAGAATAGCTTTATTAGCATGACTGTGGCACAGTATTGCTAAAGCATCACAACAGTAGCAGTGAACAACAAAAAACAGTAATGAGAACAGAATAAAACATAAATAATAACCATATTAATTATTATAATGACAATATTAGAGTATTATTATTATTATCACTGTTTATAATTATAACCATACAAAAAAGTGGGGGTATGGAGGGTGGAGGTCAGTGGAGTGGGGATATGGAGGGTGGGGGTCAGTGGAGTGGGGGTATGTGGGATGGGGGTTAGGAGGGTGGGGGTAAATGGACTGGGGGTGTGGAGGGTGTGGGTAAGTAGAGTGGGGGTATGTGGGATGGGGGTTAGGAGGGTGGGGGTAAATGGAGTGGGGGTGTGGAGGGTGTGAGTAAGTAGAGTGGGGATATGCGGGATGGGGGTTAGGAGGGTGGGGGTAAATGGAGTGGGGGTGTGGAGGGTGTGGGTAAGTAGAGTGGGGGTATGTGGGATGGGGGTAAATGGAGTGGGGGTGTGGAGGGTGTGAGTAAGTAGAGTGGGGGTATGTGGGATGGGGGTTAGGAGGGTGGGGGTATGGGGGGGTTTTACCCACTGTCTCTCAAGGTGGTATGTTGTTACGTATTTGGCAGCGAGGGGGGGGCTGTGAGCCCCTCTCCAAGGAATATTTGTAGTTTCTCCAATTCTGTACATTTTTCAAAGGTTGAGATTAATTTGTTGAATTTGTTTGTGTCAGTTTCCCTGGTTTGTTTGTATTTTTCACAGTGAAGAAGAAAGTGCATCTCTGTCTCGACCTCACCTGTCAGACAGTGACCACACCGCCTCTCCTCTCTGGGCAGCCAGGACTTTTTATACCTGCCCCGTTCTATGGCCAGGCTGTGGTCACTGAGTCTGTACTTGGTCAGGATCTGTCTCTGCTTTGTATCTCTGACAGTCAGGTGATACTCTTCCAGTTCATACTCTGTTTTTAGGGCCTGATATCATTTTAATTTAATCTGAGTGTTCATTTCTTTACCCCAGTGTTCCAGATAGTCATTCTTACTGTTTCTGATGGTGTGATTGATGTTCAGTCTGGGCTGTAAAGCAGTGCTGGAGCGAGGCTGCTGTGTGTTAGGAGCTGTTAGTGGGTTAATAAGCCTCAGAACCAGCTGACTGAGGGTGTTCAGTAGCGCCTTAAACTGCAGCGTTTCTCTGGGACTCGTCTTCAGGTGCATCCAGAAATTTAGAGATCTTTTTTGAGTGTTTATTAACAGAGGAAATCGGCCTAATTCTGCCCTGCATGTATTGGTTGGTGTTTTTCTTTGGACTTTCAGGATCGTTCTGCAGAATTCTGCATGCAGGGCTTCTGTTGGATGCTTGTCCCATCTAGTGTAGCTGTGCTCACTGAGTGGACCCCACACCCCACGCCCATACAGCGCAATGGGCTGGATTACACTATTAAACTCCTTACACCAGATAGAGATGGGAATGTCGATACTGTAGAATTTTGAGCTTTTTCCTTTAGTGCATTCACTGCCGCACTGAAACTCCGGGATGCAGTAACGATGAGGCCGAGGTAAGTGTACTGCATCGCGTGCTCCAGGGCGGTGCTGCCCAGAGTGAACTGGTACCTGTGTTCCTGACATCTGGGCCTTTTCTGGAAGATCATAACTTTTGTCTTCATCAGGTTTACTGCCAGGGCTCAGTGCTGGCAGTACTGCTCCAGCAGGTCCAGGTCATCTGCATAGAGCAGGAACTTCACCTCCTCGTCCTGGAGAGCGAGTCCAGGAGCTGCAGGCTGTTCCAGCTGCACGGCTAACTCATTGATGTAGATGTTGAACAGTGTTGGACTCAGGCTGCAGCCCTGCCTCACTCCTCTTTTCTGAGTGAAGAATTCTGTACGTTTGTCTCCAATTCTTATCACACATTTGTTTCCCGAATACATTGATTTGATGATAGCGTAAGTTTTACCCCCCACACCGCTCTGTAGAAGTTTATAGTAAAGCCCTTCATGCCAAATAGAATCAAATGCCTTCTTGAAATCTACAAACCATTTGTTGTTTGGTGCACGTGTTGATTAATTAGGGTGTGTAGGGTGTAAATGTGGTCGGTTGTTCTGTGATTTGGAAGGAAGCCAATCTGAGTCTTGCTCAGGACATTGTGTTCGTTAAGGAAAGTCAGAATTCTGTTATTTAAAATGCTGTTTTACTGCATTTTACTGCTCACACAGATGCACATCTCCACTCTTATGGATCGGGGTTAGAAGTCCTCGGCTCTGTCAGGAAAACAGCCTGAACTCAGGACGAGGTTGAATAATTTGAGCACTGCCCTCTGTGCTGTTTTTCAGCATTTCATTTCTGATGCTGTCAGGGCCACAAGCTTTTTTAGGCTTTGATGATTTGAGTGGGTTTTGGTTCTTTGATTGTGTATTCAAGCGACTGTAGTTTTTGCACGGCCAGATTGTGATTGGAATTTAGATCTTTTTGAGAGATTTCTTTGTAAAGATTTTCAACATGTTTTTTTTTTTTTTCCCAAATGCCAGTTTTGTATAGGTACATCTTGTGGTTTTGTTGTGCTCAAGTTATTCCACATCTCCCAGAACTGATTTTGTTGAACAGAGTCTTCTATTTCTCTCAGAGTTTTGTTCGTGTGATTTTGTTTTTTGATTTGGATTGTACGTTTATAATTTTAATGACCAGAATTTAAATCCAGTTTAGACGCTGTTTCAGTTGTTACACGCTTTCTTGTTATACACACTGTGTTTGGCTGTGAGTCATACCTGTGTTCAGTGGTGGTGGGAGAGAGGTGAGCAGGCAGGCAGGCAAGCAGACAGGTATGCAGTGGTTTTATCAAAATTGCTTAAAAGTTCAAAGTAACCAAAAAGGTGGGTTTCTAAGGTGCAGATTCCAAATGTACAAAGTTTCCAAAATGACAAATGAAGAGGTTAAACATAACCGTTAAGCAGTAAGCTTTAAACAATAAGCATAAGCGGTAAAAACTGTTTGTTCCCAACGTCTTCCATGTCTAAGCTATGAGGCTGTACCTGTGCGCCATCTTAACTGGTGGTGTGTCATGTGGCACGTGTCAAAATAAGAGTCTCAAGTGAAACGCCATTAAATCTAAATCAAAATAAACATCTCTCAAGGAAAATAAATTTAAACTCAAATCTAGCTCCTACAGTAATGTTTAAGAGTTTCACCGTATTTTTGTCTCAGATTCTGATTGTCAGGCTGTCTGTGTTTTAGATTTGAAAAATGTCTAGTTCTTTTCTAGTTGATTGGCGAAATCGAAATCAAACCATTTTTCTTTGTCCAACTTTTTTACTTGTTTTCCCTTTTTTCTTTGAAAACAGTAGAAGATGCTGTTTGAAAAATGCTGTTGATTTGATTCACAGCAGGGTTAACACTGCCTGTCTTATTTTCAAAATGGGTGTTAATAAAGTTAGCGATTTTGTTAGATGCAGGAACTGATTGGAGTGCATGCATGAATTTCTCAGAGCTATCCAGAGCCCATCTGTAACTCCTGTGGACTGTGACCAGCTTACTGGGCTCTGCTGCCGTTTGCTGGGGTTTATTTGACCATTTTAGATACACATTCATTCGGTTATGGTCTGATAGAGGAGTTTGCTCTTAGACAGTGAAAGCGTTGATGGAGGAGGGATCCATGTCAGTGATAACATAATCAACTACATTGGCTCCAAGAGCTGAACAATACGTGACCCTCCCTAAAGAGTCCCCTCTGATCCTGCCGTTAAGTATGTACAGACCTGAGGCTCGACAGAGATGCACTAACTCTTTGCCCCTCTTATTTACAGTGCAGCCGAGGTTGTTTCTGCGTTTGAGGGTTGGTGTGAGGTACAGAGAGCTTCGCCCAAACACGTTTGTCGCCCTGTCGGTCTACATAGTCATATTTAGTTCCAGTTCGTGCATTGAAACACAGTAGCACTCCACACAGTAGCACATTTCCCTGGGCCTGGAAATGGGTGATCTCTGTGTGTTTAGGTACAGGCCAGGTCTCCTCTGTACCACACCAAGATTCCTTTCAGAATCTCGACCGCGCTGGACTGTACTTAACTTGAGCGAGGGCACAATAACCTCACAGTAGCCTGAGGGACAGTAGGTAGGCGTGTCCTCACCACACCATGTTTCGGAGAGGATGAGGACCTAACACAGCTAACTCAGAGTGAGCCCATTTTGAACACTGGAAAATCAATCAAATCAGATCTATTTAGTGAGACTGAACAGAGAAGATTATTATTATTGTACAAAAGTACGAACTATTAAGTCATGTGAAATAAACAGTGCACATAGTGAACAGTGCTGCTTCTCAAAGTAAGTGCTACATGAATACTGTATCTGCACGTGGGGGGGCGGCTCTTACTTCAGCAGCAGTCTTGTGCGCAGGGTGTACAGCATCTGTTTTATCTCTCCTAGCTCTGTTGTAGCTGGAGGTGGGGCTCTAGCTGAGGGTGGCGGGGGCTGAGCCCCCGCTGCAGCATAGCTCTGGGGCCTTTGCTGTGAGGGGGGCCTCCTCACAGGTGACGCTTTCAGCTTTTCTTTCTTGGTAGGGGGCATGGAGCAGCAGGGATGTGTGGGGATGTGGGGGGCGTGGCTGCAGGTGAGTATGGGGACGCAGGAGGGTGAACAGGAGGGGGCCAGGGCCTGCTGTGCCTTACCGGTGAGAACAGGGCATACCTGGGCATGTACTGGGGAGGTGGTCTGAGGAATCCTGCAGGTGGTGTTAAGCCCGTAGCGGTGTTGCGGCCCAGGGCTGCATCTTTAAGGGTCTTCGCAAAGATCCGGACGCTGTCCTTGTGTAGATGGAGACCGTTGTACATGTCGCGGGGCGTGATGGTGGGGTGGTAGGCCAGATGGACATTTGGTAGGGTGGCACATCCTCTGCTGATCTCCACGTCAGTGCCATTAATGACATGGGGGGGGTGTCAGAACGTGCTAGCAGAGATCACAATACGGCTCTCTGGGGACTCGGCGGTGGCTCTCTCTGCCACTCTCCCCATGGCCTCAGCAGTGTCGCTTCGCTGGGTGTGGAGGTCGTTGGTGCCTGTGTGGATGATGATGCACTGGGGGCACCCGAGGGTCTGCTTCTTCAGAAGCTGGTCGGCGTGGCTGGTGGTGCTGCAGCATTTCGCTGTTACCTGGTGTCCAGGGAAGAGCTTCTGAGGTTCCAGGAACTTCCTGTCCATTAGAAGAACCACATGAGGTCTCTGCTCTGCTGGTTTGACTGTAGTGGTCTGGGGGGGAGGCGGGGGCTCCTCAGGAGGCTCTCTCTTCTTCTTGTTGTTCTTCTTGTTCTTCTTCTTTCTGTCTCTCAATTAAATTCAGCAAGCTTTACTGTCGTGACCACGTTCAGTTTCAGTGCTGCCAAAGCATCACCAATCAGAAACACAAAAAATGAGCACTGAGAACATTCCAGAGCGTAAGAGCTCTTAATACATGAAAGAATAGTAAAAATAGCAGCTTGGAATTGAGGTGTAAAGAAGATGAAGAGGAAAAAACGAATAAATAATGAAATGTAAGTAAAGACATAAAGGCGCTTACAAACAGGGCATTTGTGGACATTTTGTGTGTGTGTGTGCTGTGTTTGGTTGGGTCAATCACTGTCCCTCATATTATGGCAGACACAGTGTGGACAGTAACTAAGTAAATGTAATTTATTACTGTACTTAAGTAGTTTTTTCGTGTACACCAATCAGGGCACAGCGCACACTTTACCAAGAGTGGCACTGGAGTACTTTCACCTAAAATGAGTTAATGAACTGAGTCTCGTTTTAAAAATGATAATAGGACATTAGAATCATAAATAATCTTTTAGTACTTTTACTTTCGATACTTAAGTACATTTGAAGGCAATTACTTTTGTACTTTTACTCAAGTGGAGGTCTGAAGGGAGGAACTTCTACTTTTACTGGAGTAATATTTTACCTTGGGTGTCTCTACTTTAACTCAAGTACATGGTTTGTGTACTTCGTCCACCACTGGGCAGGCAGATGTATATTTTGCTGCTAAGGGGCTGCTTTCATTCTTTTCTCCTAACAGAATGGGCATTTTTGTCAATAACACAGAGGCGGCTCAGTTGGGAGTGAATCTTCTCAAATGTAGTATATTTTTCGTAGTTGTGTTGCTGCTGCACTGCTGGCAGAGTCTCTGCTCTTTAGGCAGCCAGGCTGTGTTCACTGATTCTCCTTACTGTGATCTCTTACAGTGGCCAGTCTGCACGGCCAGGCTGTGTTCACTGAGTCCTTACTGTGATCTCTTACAGTGGCCAGTCTGCTCAGCCAGGCTGTGTTCACTGATTCTCCTTACTGTGATCTCTTACAGTGGCCAGTCTGCTCAGCCAGGCTGTGTTCACTGATTCTCCTTACTGTGATCTCTTTCAGTGGCCAGTCTGCACGGCCAAGCTGTGTTCACTGATTCTCCTTACTGTGATCTCTTACAGTGGCCAGTCTGCTCAGCCAGGCTGTGTTCACTGAGTCTGTACTTCCGTGTTTAGTATCGGTCACTGTGCTCAGGTGCTCCGCTACAGTGTACTGATGTTTTAGGGCCAGATAGCACTGCGGGTGATAGTGTTAGTGTGTGTTAGTGAGCTCAGTGTCAGGACTGGCTGTGTGAGGAGACTCTGCTCCTTGCTCAGCTCTTGGCTTTGCAGCGCCTTGTAGTTGGAGAAGTGGGGGTCACTGTTTTTTAGACGTAGCCAATATTTAATGGTTCTTTTTTGAATTTTGAGCAGCAGTGGAAACTGGCCTAATTGTTCTCCTGTGCACATGCAGGATACTTTTACAAAAATCAGTGTGCATGATTTCTACTGGGTCAAAATTTAGATTTGAGGGTGGCCCCCGTACCTCACTGCCATACAGGAGAACTGGTTCTGTAACTGATTGGAATAATTTGGGCCAATTTTGAGCTGGTATTTGATTGTGAATTTGTCGTTTGATTGTGTAAAATGCCCTGCACACTTTCTCTCTCTCAGCTCATTGACAGTTGAGCTAATCTTCGATCCTAAATAACTGAACTCTTTACAGGGGTCTAATTTGTGCATCTCTAGTGTGAAGCAGGATGTGTTTCCCTGAGATGTTTTTTTGGAAAATGATTGTTTTGGTCTTTTTCAGGTTTACTGACAGGGCCCAGGTCTGGCAGCACTGCTCCAGCAGGTCCAGGTTCTGCTGTAGGCCCTGCTCTGTGGGGGACAGCAGAACCAGGTCGTTTGCATAGAGCAGGAACTTTCCAGGTGCTGCAGAGCGCTCTAAAGCTGTGGTCAATTCATTAATATACATGTTGAATAACGTTGGGCTCTCTTGGTCTCCCTGTCTCTGAGACCCCAAAACATCTGACATCCAAATGATGCTCTTTAGCTTTCTTTGTAAAATGAGTCATTAAGTGTCAAGGTGGCAAAAACAATGTTAAGTAAGTTTTGCACTTTTCAAAGAGGGTCTGCAGACTGACACGACGGTTAGACGGCGTAAAGAAATAAGGTGTAAACAGTCATTCAGGGCGCTTTAATGTGAAATGCTTAATTTAAGAGAAACACAGACTCAGATTCCTTTAAAGTGGTGGTGACAGTGACCACAATGTCTACAACACAAGTATAGCCATTTTATTTACTATCCAAAACCACCAGTGAACCTAGACGTGTCTTTATACAGTACGTAATGCTGATGATGGTAAAATAGTCATAAAACTGAAAAGATACGTTTTCTGTGGGGACTGTTTTATCTTACTGCGCTCTGGATGTATCCCTCCACCACAAGTACATTTTTAAAAATATATATGTTTCTCAAAACCATCATAAAGCCACATCAGGCAAAAACAATTAATGCTGTAACTTTCTGTGGGGGAGTGTTTAAAGGCATGAAACTCTCCAGATGTCTAGTTCCCATCACCACCCTGGTGAAAAACCCAGAGAAACCAGTCTGTTGGTTCCTGATAGTTTTATGTGTTTTGGCGTTTTTAAAGAGTTGATATCACAGTGGAAAGGATCCTGATAGATTAACAAGTGACCAATGGCTGGTTCTAAATGCATTTGGTGGTCTCCAGATATGATCTAAAGGCTTTCTACAGGACACCAGTGGTCTCTACTGAAAACCGTTAAAGAGAAACTCCCACAATTTTTCAAAATTTATACATAATTAAATAGTTCAGATGTAAACAAAGCCATCCAAAGTGGTTTGGTGTGAAACTCTCTGTTCTAGAGAACTGAGTCAGAACTGTTCACAGTGGTGGTGATAGGAACCAGACGTCTGAAGAGTTTACTGCCTCTAAAAGCTCCCTCACAAAGAATTAGTACACAAATGGTTATGAATACTCAGCCTGATGAATGAGACATTGTTTTATGATAGTTTTGTGATGACATTTTGGCCTAAAATGTCTTAGTAATCATTTTTAATCCATTCATGGTGGAGGAGTACTTAATGATTTTTAAAACTTATTTTTCAGATTTTCTGCTATTTTACCATCATAAACATTACATATAAAAGCTAAGAAGCCACATGTAGGTTCACCTACGGAGCTCTGCTGGAGACATCTGGTATAAATAAAATTAATGCATGGCCACGCCTTATCAACGCATGCGAACAAGATCCTAATGTGTGGCCATGACTTAGAAAGGTGTGATTTCTTTCCCAGACCTTACTAAGTCATGGCCACGTGTTAGGATCTCGCTTCCACATGTTAATAAGGCGTGGCCACAACTTGATCATCTCATTCCCACGCCTTACTAAATCGTGGCCAGGCATTATTTTTATTTATACAGGATGTCATCATCATGGCTCCGTAGTAGACATTGCGACCCCGGTTCCCATCTCCACCACTGTAAAGTCATCTGAGTCAGTATCTTTCTCTACAGTGAACCATTTCACATCAAACAACCTGCATGACTGTTTACATCGCAGCAACTGAACTGTGCAAAATTTTGAAAAATTGGTGGAGTTCCCCTTTAAGCCAGTTCCCATTTGAAAGCAAAACCACTGGGTTGTAATCCTAATGGTCCTTTTCCAGCAGGGCACCAGTGTGGTCTCGGCAAGCTCCTCCACAATGAGCCCTTTCACCGCAAACCGCCCTGAGCGGCTCTGTTTCCTCGCAGGAGCGCAGAGTGGGAGGTTCAATTGTGCGGAAATGTTGGGAGATCAGTGCGCAGCGGCTGCAGCGGACAGCAGGTGGCGCTAAACTGCCGTGCACATCCAGCGCGCCCGTCTCGGTGCGTCATTACTGTGCGACGAGGGTGTTTTTGGGCCAATCAGAAGTCAGAGTGGCCTCCACCGTTTTTATTATTGTGGAAAAGGGCTGCGTTCGGTCTCGAGGCGCGGGGTCGCGTCATTGTTAACGGAAAAACAGCGATTCACAGCGCGGGCGCTTCCCGAGCAGGGCGCGCGGGACGGGGCCGATTACGCGGGGGGCAAACTGGACAAACTGGACTCTGGAAACGGGAAGCAGGCTGCGCTCCAGCAGCTGGTCAGCCTGTCCGTCCGCGTTGATTTGACTTGACGTGCGTGGTGTCCGTGCGGTGCGGGCGGCCCGTCGGTCCGAGGATCCGCTCCCCGGACGGCGTTTCTGGATGGGTTGATCGTCTCGGTTCTGCAGCGCGTTTGTATCCAGCCGAGCGAGCGATTCTCCTCAGGAGGCCGCGATGAAGCGAAGCACCGCTGGCGAGGGCGCCGCGGGGGGAGGAGGCAGGATGATCGTCCCCCCAGGTGGCAGGCGGCTCCCACCGCAAGCAGAGCATCATCAACTCCCCGGCCAAGGCGAGAGCGGAGAGGGGCGAGCTGGGGCGAGACGGGACCCTGTCCATCACCTCCCTGCGGTCCCGCCTCGGGCCCACCATCCGCTCCACGCTGTCCGCCGCCGTGGACACGCTGCTCGGCGAGATCGTGGCCGTGATGTCGGAGACGCAGGGCGAGCTCCGCTGCAAGGAGCAGGAGAACGAGAAGCTGAAGGTGCGCCTCGAGGTGTCCGAGCGCGAGCTGAAGACGCTGCAGGACTGTCTGTGCAGCGCGCAGAAGCTCATCGACCAGCTGCAGGGGCCCTTCGGCACCCCGCCCCTGCCGAGCCACCACGGCTACCCGCCTCCGCCGCCGCCGCCGCCGCCGCAGGTCAACCCCGTGGGCTCCGGCCGCCTGGTTCACCGAGGAGCGAGCGACTCCGCCACCGACCCGCGCTGCTTCGCCGCCGCCGCCGGGGAGCCGGAGCTGAGCGGAGCGCTGGGAGACGCCATACACGGCTTCGACTCCAGAGAGGACTTCAAGAGCTGCCATCTGTCCATCCAGCCGGACGGGACGGTGACCAACAGCTACTACGACCCCATGCCCGTCCACTCGGCCGGCATGTGCCATGACGTCAACAGGACAGGTGAGACCTCCTAGCCCCCCAGTCTCTCCCAAATATTTCAAAGGAAAGATGTAAAATCTCATGTTTACAGGTTATGGGATTTCCAGCCTCTCTCTACTGCTTTTGTATTAAGCAGCCTGTTTCTGCTACTGTGCCTTTAAGACTGGCATATGTAAATGACCTTCGTTTTGATTGGCTGCCATGCATTTTGCTTTGTTAAAGAGCAGTCCAGGCTTAAGCACACCTTATAACTTCAGAGTGAATGGGCGAGGCTAATCTGTTTTACTCTAAATAGGCCGATAAATAGGAGGCCAGAAGAGGCTATGAGCTGTTGCTTTAATTTTTTGGATTGTTATCTTGAGATCACAAGATAGTTAGCTCGTTATCTCAAGATAACAATCTAGAAAATTGTAACCACCCCACGGCCTCTCTGGCTGTCCGTGCGATAAATATAAGCAAACGTGTTGGTTTTTGTGACGTCACGAAAACAGTACATTCAAAACGAGCTGGTGCGGCTTAGTTTCTCTACATCCCATGTGTGAAACACAAGGCCGGCGGGCCAAATCAGGCCCACCGCACAATCCTGTCCGGCCCGCAAAAGTGTTTTAACTTTCTGTTAATATTAGAAAATTACAGTCCCTGGAAATGTGAGGGGCACGCTTAAAACTTTAACAGTGTTTACACTTTACATCAAACTCTTTTGTTTAGAAAAGCGAGGGTAAGTCAGGTGATCGGGTCCCTTTAAGGCTTGTTTCTGAATACTGAGAAACTTTCATTGCTATGAAAATGATCCATAATAATGCTTCAGGAGTTTCTATAGGATTCTTATATAAGACTGTTAAACAGTTGCAGTGTTAAACTACAGGACACTAAACTCCTGTTATAGACTACTGAACACCAGTACAGAGCTGGACTATATTACAGTATTTATTATTATCATGATAAATTACATCACAGCATGCTTTTCTGAGCATATCACGGATATCGTCAGTACTGAAAAACTACTTACCAACTGCGTGTTTGTTTAAAAGGAGGGCATAGTTAGTCCTGTTTAACTGGATTTAGTGCAGCACAGTGTGTGAAATGTTGAATACAAATAATTGAATTCATAGTGTCTGATGATATTTTTAAAATGTGGGCTTACTTTGTTCTGTTTTCCTCTAAAATCAGACGTCAGGGAAAAAAATAAATATTCTGATGATGCGTGTTGTAAAAGCTTTGAAGTATTATGTCATTCTGTCACAATGCAACCTTCCATGCCAGAACTACAGGAAAAAATATACAAGATGAAGTTATTACAGATTAATATAGAATTGTTAAACTGCACTATAGGACTCCCCACCAGTACACACAGTTAAAAAAATGCAGACTTTTTAACCGTGACATCAGCGAACTCTCGTACGAGTCGGACAGCTGTGGTGCTAGTTTATCAGCTGGGGACACCTATCACATAAATAAATACTGTATGTAATTAATAAATATCTTATAGATAAAGAACAAACAGCACAGTGCTTATGAAGGAACTCTTCTGTTTCCAGGTGAGATGAGTGACAGGCGGCTTTCCCACCCTGCCTCCCACCCTCCTTACCCAGTCAAACAGGAGCAGGGTCCGAGTGCTTCAGGCCACGTGTGCGGGAGGGGCGGCGATGGCGAGCGCTCGGCCCAGAGCGTGTGCGACCTGGGCTACATCCACGTGGTGGAGGAAGAAGGAGGTGGTTCTCGTCCCCACAGCCATCCGCCCAAAGCCACACCCACTCCCCCTTCCTCCGGGTCTCATAACGGCCCCTCTTCTGGCAGCCCAACTCCACAGGGCCCATCCGGACTTGGCACGGCCCAGAGGGAGGCATCTGGGGCCGGCACACAAAGCCCTGGGACGTCCCCGGAGGTACGCAGGCGTCGTTCAGCCTCAGAGCTAATGGGTGAGGCTCCGGGTGATCGCCCCCACCTGTGCATGGAGTGCGGCAAAACCTTCCGGCTGGTGTCCAGCCTGAAGAAGCACCTGCGCATCCACACGGGCGAGAAGCCGTACCCGTGCGCCGTGTGCGGCCGCCGCTTCCGTGAGTCTGGCGCCCTAAAGACGCACCTGCGCATCCACACGGGCGAGAAGCCCTATTCCTGTTCAGAGTGTGGGACTCGCTTCCGCCACCTGGATGGCCTGCGCAAGCACCGGCGCACGCACACCGGCGAGAAGCCCTACGTCTGCGCCGTGTGTGGCAAGCGCCTCAGCCGCCTGCAGCACCTCAAGCAGCACCAGCGCATCCACACGGGTGAGCCGCCCACTCGCTGCCCGCTCTGCCGCCGCGCCTTCCAGGATGTCGCCGCACTCAGGAAGCATCTGCGGCACCACCAGGGCGAGCCGGGACTGGAGGAGGTCCGAGACAGGCTGGGGCTCGACGCAGATGAGGAGGAGGACGGTGACCCGAACCTCCAAGGCTCCATGGAGGACGAGGAGATGAGGTTCGGGATGTGGGGGGAGGAGGAGAGGGAGGAAGGGGAAGCGGCAGTCGATTGCGTGTAGGAGACAAAAAGAAAACACAACGTTTCTTCGAGCACTGGTCACCAACCGTGCTCCCGAATATCTGCCTTCCTGCAATGTTGATCCACCAGTCATTCCCTTCAGAAGACCATGATCACCTGGTTTCGGGTGTTTTAGACCTGTGGTGCTCATTTCCAGACCTGGGAATGCTTTCCTCAGCACACTTAAACCAGCTTCAGGAAGGACTTGAGAATCTGAGGACCAGAGTTGAGAATCCCTGACCTAAAACAATGCTGATTGGTTGCTTTAGGGTTCAAAATAAACTCTAGTCCTCATAGAATTCCTGAGTCCTTCCTGGTGCTGAGCAGTGCATTCCAAATACCGGACACATCTAATCCAGCAGCAGGAAGGCTTTAAAGAAAATTCCATGACAACCAGAGTTTAGTGGAACCCTCGGGATGTTGAGAATCGCCGGTCCAGGACCATCCTGACTGGTTGGATCAGCTGTAGCAGGTTAGGGTTCAAACTAAACTCTGCCAGAAGGTTGATCTCCAGGAGGGGGGTTGGTGACCACTGGCTTAAAGCTTTAAAAAATATTCTTGGTGCGGAGACTAAAACCTTTGTGACTTATCTGATACAGGAGTCACTGGCCATCATTTGCCGCCAGGCCTTGTGTAGAGTCTTTAGTCCCAAACGGAGGATCTTCACAAGCTTTTGCTGTTCCAAACGCTGGAAATGTGGAAAGGAATAAGCGAGCAGAATCGAGCGTTTGAGCTTGGATTAACAGCAAAACAGACTGCATGTGTGTTAGAGGAGTGGGAATAAAGACGAAGTTGTAACGCCAGGAGGACGTTTTCCTTGGCCCTGCGTCTTCCCTGCTGGACACACTCAAATGTTGGTCTTATCTTTGGGACTTCAGGGTGGGAACCTCCAACCAGCTCCTACTAGAGACTAAGTTCCAGCAGCACTCTAACACCCCTTGCTGTAGTGGTCATCTTCTTGTGATGGCATTAATTAGCTGGATGTTGGCATGTTAGATTAGGGTTCTGGACTCTGCAGGGTGGACGATAGATAGCATTACTGTGTAAGACTGCAGATTTCAGTTTTTACGTTTGTATCACGTTTTAATGATAACGTCAGGTGAACTGGTCGTTGCCCTTTCACCACTGGGAATCACTAATATGTTAGCATGGGTTAGCTTGTCTGTATTCACGTGGATGTTATGGAGATCTTCCAACAAGCCCACGAAAAGCCAAACCACCAACTATGGAGTTCTCAGCTGTGGAGTTTTCTAACAATTGAAGGCAACCGATATAGGAACCTCCTAATATTCATAAGCCTGAACAACATACTTATAAAGCAATACTATTTAAGAGCAGCTTATGCCATTATTCACAAGACGACATAAGATGTATTATGATGTAAATGACATTGTCTTGACACAAAGGAGCTTAAATGTGTCATAAGAGTGTTATAAGTGGAACAAATGCCGGTCACTTCAGTTTACGGCTTGTTATGTTAGTACAATGTCATTTATTTCCCCAAAGCATCTTGTCATTAATGGCATAGGCTGTTCATAAATACTCAAGGACATTCTTCAGTGCTTATGCACGTGTTATGAGGTTCCTATGAAGGTAGGCTTCATAGAAATTGTTACTGGGAGTCCTGGTATTCCATAGCTCCAGACTTCGTCTGATTTCCGGTCCTGGATTTTGTGTTTAGACGGAGAGCAGTGGGTTCCCAGCACTGTGTTGAGTTGAGAAACCTTGTTTGAGGAGGTAGATTAATCTACAAAGCTTACAAAATCCAGAACGGGAAAGTCCAGGTTGGGAATCGAATGTCTCGAGCGTTCTAAAATCCAGAAGACTCTCCCAGCTGGACTCCCAGGATGCTGTATGTTTCTTTTTTTTTTTTATTTTGTTTGTTTGTTTGTTTTTTTTCCTTAAAAGCTTTTGGATGGTCGTCTGTGGTAGTTAGTGAAAATGTAACATAGGTGTTTGTGCAAGCGTGGAAAATAGAAGTATGACCAAAAGGAGTTTCAGGGCGGCATGAGAGCCTTAACTCTCTCTTTCTTTCTCTCTCTCTGTCTCTCGCACACAAGCATTAATAAGCTGTCGAACTTTAAATGGGCAGCGGTTGAACAGAATGCACCTTCATCTTTAGGTATTTTATGGTTATGCTCTTATTGATCCCTATAAAGGAAAGTCTGAACTATAATGTCTATGTGTATACAGTATGTATGAAACTTTATATCCTTTTTTTTTTTATCTTACCCCTTAACTATAGTAGGATTTGAAGTCCAATACTTTTTCTCCTGAGCAGTGCTTTGTTTACCGGTTCACAGCCCCTCCGCTCTACACAGCTGGTGCAGTGAACTGAATCTGTTGATGTACTGTTATGAAATGGATATTCAATTAAGCCCAGCAAATAAAATCCTCAGAAATCAATAAACAGGGTGGGTGTGCCAAAATGGGGGCACGTTAAGAAAGAGTACTGCCCTCTTCTGGTCAGTTCAAGGCACTGCTGTTTGTTTTTGGTGTTTGTACTGAAGAAGGTTGGAGACTGTATTTCTTTGTTGAAACCGTTCGTACTGCCGTTCTCGACGTCATTTTGAAGACTGTTTTACCTCTTTACCCAGACTGATGGACAAAGAAGACCTTTCTAATGTCACCACCTTGTGAAAAGTTTTGGACTCTTAGTGCTTTTATTTTGATTGTTGTTGTTCTCTACACTTCTTTGTATTGAGAGATGTTCCTACTGTATTTGGGACTTAACACCTGTATAAAATCATTACCTAGTGGATAGTTGACCCAGACGTACCCAGGGTGAATGGAAACACAATAGTGTTTTAATAACTCTTCCAAACTGTTTCAGTAACTCTTTCATGCTTTAGATATATCTATTCACATGTTCATTAAATCTAGTAAATAAAAACTTTTATATGAAAAATTCTCCCTGTTGATCTGCTGGGGCTCTGTTGGAAGTGGGAGTGGCTGAGGTCCTGACTAGACGTGGGTATTCCAATGTTTTCAATATTGAAATGAATATCAATGCCCACACACTTTAAAAAAAAAAGGGTTCTTTAAGGGTTCTTTAGTAATGAAAATGGTTCTGTGTAGAACCATGAACACACACAGAACCCTTTGCATGATTAAAGGGCTGTTTGCATTGTGAAAGGGTTCTTCAGATTGACGGAGAATAGGCTGCAGATGGTTCTGTATAGCGCCTTTTTGAAAAAGGTTCTATATGGCACCAAAAAGGGTTCTTCCGTTGTCCCAAGCTCAACATCATAACAGTAGAACCATTTGAAAAAGGTTCTATATAGAACCATGTACAGCACATTCAACTAATCATCCTGAAGAATCATTTCAAATGGCAAACAACCCTTTAATAATGCAACAGGGTTCTGTGAGTGTTCATGGTTCTACATAGAACTACTAAAGAACCCTTAAAGAACCATCTTTATTAAGAGTGTAGGGGTGGGCAGTATGGAGATATTTATGGTTATTGGCATAAATGATGTCATATTGCATTACAATACTTTTCTGAGCATGTTGTCACTGTTGGGACAAAACCTTGTATCTTCAGTTTTGTCATTTTTTTAAAAAATTGCACCATTACATACATATATATCATCTAAACCGCTTATCCTTCTGGGTCGCGGTGGGGTGCTGGAGCCTATCCCAGCTGTCACCATTACAGTTATGTCAAAATTTCATGATGAACAAACCAGTAGAAATGGTCCAAGAATGACTTTTGGAGATGTTTTTCCTTCTCCCAAAGTTGCTTTTTCTGAGATGTGAGGTTTTATTCTAACAGTGATGATATCATGGATACGGCCGGCACTTCAAGAAAGCATAATTGGTCCTGTTTGGTTGGATTTAGTGCAGTTTAATATGTGAAACATTGAATAAAAATCACTGGACTCGTAGTTCTTGATAGTAAATTTTACATTTGCCCCTACTGGGGCTTTTTTAACTGTTCCAACTCATTAAATTTCAGAAAAACTAAATATCAAGATGCATATCATGATATATTTTTGCCCTATCGCCCACCCCTATAATACCTTTTTACCTGACCAGTACTGTTTCTTTTCAAAACGTCCTGTTAAATTACAAACCAGAGAGTCTGAGGTGTTGGTGGGTGTATTTACTGACCACAGATGACTGCAGACTTAATCAAGAAGCGCTTATTTTAATAACATATGCATCGTAATTTAGACAATCCGCAGTCTAAATTTTGGAACTCTCATTGCATCACTGACGCTGATGAGACCACTGAGGTGTTGAAATTTGGTGCTGAATAGAACGTAATGTTTTGATACTCAGTAGTATTGAAGTATTTCAGTCGGTGCTGTAGAAGTATGAATTCTGATGCTCAGTCCTAGTCATGACTAAGGTTAAGGAAACCAGGTAATTGTTTATTTCTATCATATTTTTTATGCTACTTCATATTTGACTTATAACATTAAGCATGCATTTGATAAACGTTAAACATCGTATCAGTTGTCTTCCTGCTAAACGCCTCGTTTTTGACTTATATGACTCAATAATTGATCAGACACTCACTGATATTCACATTTTCTGTTTTTGATATGACATGCATTACATGTCCAAAAGTATCTAGACACCCACTCTAAATAGTTAATTATGCTACTTTAAGGTGCAACCATTAGTAAAAAGTGTTCAACTGTGCACCCACAGCTTGATTAATCACGTAGAAAAGAACAGACCAGTGGAATGGGAACACTCTGGAGTGGCCATATATGAGCCTGAGGTCACCGCGCCCAGTGGAACTGCATACTCTGGAGTGATGAAGCTCTTTCCAATACCTTTGCTATGAGTTGGAGTGTCCAGAACAGATCGTCCAACATCATTACCAGTAACTCTCTAATGTTTTTGTGGCTGAATGCAATCAAATCCTCACAGCAATGTTCCAACATCCACTATGCGAACTGTCTTGGTCCACTATTTTTTTTTTTTTAACTCTTCCAGGCTTGAAAATGGAAAAGGAAGAACAGAAATAAAAATATTATCCATTTATTAGAATAAAGTTCATACAACATGTAAAGTATTTGAACAACTAGGGGTACATTGTGCCAATTAGAAGCATTCCAGTCATTAAAATTAGGTAAAACCTGGAACTTTCAGGTCTAGAATGGCTCCTCCACGTTTTCAGGAATGTGTGTGATGTCGCTGATTAAAAAACCAGGAGCAAAGCTGATCTTCCATTGAGATCTCCACACTCTCAGCTCTCTCATACCCCTATGCAGCTCCTTTCAGAAGCTCTGAGTTTGATTAATGAGGCCTACGTGCGCTGCTACACGGTCATATTAGATATCCATAACGTCTCTAAGGTCTGTTCTGTAATGAACTGTAAATGTGTCTGGATATAGATGTAGAAATTTGAGGAGCTCTCAGATGGAAGAACGTTCAGCCCTCTAACCGACCTTTTCTCGCTTTCCTTTTTTACCAGAATAGATATAGAATAGATGACAAAAGTACACGATTAGTGCTTTGTGTCTTTGCTGCAGGAGATTTAAAGGGTTATTCTGCATACTTAAATGGTTAAGATGTAAACGCAGCCATTCAGAGTGGTTTGGTGTGAAACGCTCTGTTTAAGACAAACTTACAGAAGCGTTCACAGTGGTGGTGATAGGAACCAGACGTCCACCTCTAAAAGCTCCCTCACAGAAAGTTTTAACATGAAATGGTTATGAATACACTGTCTGATGCCTGAGACGTTATTTATTATAGTTTTGCGAGGATTATGGCCTAAAATGTATTTTTAAAATCCATTCATTGCAAAGTGACACATACAGGGTGTTATAAAGCAAAATAGTTCTCAAAGAAAGCTTGTTTTTTTCAGATTTATCACGATTTTATCATCATCAACATTACATATAAAAACTCAGACACGGGATGTTCACTGGTGGTTTATGATAGTAAATAAAATGGCTGTATTTGTGTTGTAGACATGGTGACCCCTGGTTCCCATCATCACCTCTGCAAATAAATCTGAGGCAGTAAGTTTCACTACAATGAACCACTTCACATCAAACAACTCTGAGTGACTTTGTTTACATCTCAACTAAAATCTGAAAAATTGGTGGAATTCCCCTTTAAACTGTACATCAACAGACGAGCTGCAGTCTCTAACTGTACACGGCAAGGGGGAAGCAGAAGAGAGTGTGTGGTTAGTGCATATATCCATTGACACATGTGTGAACCTCACCTTTCACCATTGGGAATGAATTCTGTGATGGACTGTCCAGTGTGTTTCCTGCTTCCTGCCCAATGGCCACTGGGATAGGCTTCAGGAAAACCCCTGCAACCCAGGAGGATAAGCGGCTTAGATAGAGTGTGTGTGTGTGTGTGTGTGTGTGTGTGTGTGTGTGTGTACTATTGTTGTAGTATTTTATTGGACCCTTTCATTTTATTAAAAGGGTCCATTTATTATGTTTGTATGAGTTTATGCAACTAAAACAGTCATAATTCATTTTTACATGACCATTTCCAACCTGTCTTTGAATTAGCCTGAAACACTCCTTGTAACTTCAGTATGAATGGGTGGAGCCAAACTGCTGTAGGTGGATATATGTAAGTGCATTGGTTTTGTGACATCACAAAAATGTTAAAAACCAGCTGCCGCAATATCAAGTTTAGCTCAGTTTTGTCAGTTTTTGCCAGATCAGTATTAATGTTGTTTTGATCCAGCCAGTCTGTAAAGCATCTTACAGCCCATTTAGTTTGGTGAATGGTATTGGGTTCATTTCTGGCTGACTCCAGGTTGTGTAGCTGTTCTTCTGTCACAGCTGCCGACTGAAAAGCTGCTCAGTGGTGATGACAGTTTGGGAATTTAGTGTCGTCTCATCTTCAGAGTCTGACCAAATCGGCTGTCGGTCAAAAGTGATCTTAAAAGTGTCCATTTTGTGTTTGTGGCAAAGTAAGAAGTAAAAACATTCAAATGGCTCCTACAGCTGTCAAAGTTGTTGCTTAGCAACGGCGTCTCAGCGGAGCGATACAGTGCTTGTGAAAAAAGTTAGAACGCTTCTCAACCAATCAGCTTGTGTGGCCGGAACTAACTGTTGTATAATTTCATATATTTTCCATAGGAACTGTGGAGTGAATGCTGTGTTATTTTGAAACTTTAACAATGTTTACATATTACACTAAACACCATTATGTCGAAAACATGAGGAGAGTTCAGTTTCGCATGTTATGGGCCCTTCAAACATCAAAACCAAGAACGAAGTTATTATTATATTAAGGCCTTACGATAAAATAACTCAGTAAGTCATGCCTGATATATCAAAAGTGAAAATCTCAGAGAAAGACACACCAATAAAACATCATTATATGATCACTATAAATCAGTAATTCCAGTTTATTATTTATCATAAAATGCCTTGAAATATTGAATAAGACAAATAAACAGGAATAGTGCATTAACATGTGCAGAAGTGTGTTCTCTGTCGAGGACGTGTTCACTTTGTTTAGAAAATCAACAAAACGTCATTTGGCCAGGGGTGTCTAAACTTTTGCATATGACTGTATGTAAATACTGTACATAAAAAGTGATAAAAATGAGTGAGACAGCTGATTCCCAGTGTTTGAGAGCCAGTGTAGCTGTAAAAGCTGCTGTTTGGCTCTGATCTGAGTGCTGGGAGCTTCAGACAGAGCCAGTTTTTCATGGAGCACTTTGAGGGAAGCAGTTCAAAACAACATAAATGAGTGTTGTGTGCGGAGGGCGGTAGAGTGGTGATTACTGTGTGCTGGAAATCTGTCCCTCTTTCCCTCTCACTGCTGACCACACATACAAAATAACTGAGACTCAACACGCCCATCTCTCTCTCTCTCTTTCTCTCTCTCTCTCTCTCTCTCTCTCTCTCTCTCTCTCTCTCCCTTCCTCCTCCTCTTCTATGGGTTCCACAGACAGTATTTGACTCATAGGATATGATGTCTGAAGAAACTACCACAGGACTCTTATTTTGAAGAAACTAAGGATGGAAAAGAAGTCCCTGTGGGCTTGTGTTTTTTAAGCACCACAAACCACACATAGTGAGAACTGTGTTTCCTAAGTTACATAATAATTTGTTTAACTATAAAGCTACATATGAATTTGAACAACATGAGCTATTTTTACTCTATTATAAATGTCTGTCTGGTGAATGTCTACTAGTTAAATCTGCCTCATCAACATATTTCAGGGAAGTACAGCTCTTTTTATCCGGTAAAGGATTTGATTGTGCTTCGCTGTGGAGATATAAAGGGAAAAAGTTTCTCCAACGTACAAAATATCAATACATTTTTTTCCAGCTATTCAGCAACATAAACCTCTATATCTTCTCCTTTTGGGTACGTAAAGTTGTGAGTCGGAAGTCATAACACATTTTTCTTCCATAGTCTGACATATTTGTTAGTGAAACATGGTGTCAGGGAGGGTCTCTGAGCTAGCTGAGCATTTTCTGTCCATGATAGGTGGGGTGGAGGTGAAACATGATGTTATGGGTTAGTATTATTGCTTCTGACAGATGCACAGTGATGTACTTAAAAATCAGAAGGCGTTTAAGAGAAAGGGCGATACATCACATTGCTTCTTTCTTTACACTGGCGCCAAATGGATTTATTTATTGAAACATGCACTCGAACGAAAACGAACTCCCTCTCCAATTTGATTTACCAGATTAACTACTGCATTACTCCACATGGTGGCGCTAAGGCGCTAATCAAATGAATAGAGTAAACCTGCAGTGAAGAAAAGAAACACTAAGGGGGGAGAAATGGTGGAAACTTGGGGGGGGACGAATCAGACAGACCCCGTCCACGTTGAAGTTGAAGGTCTGGGCCCACTTATCGCCTATTTATTTTATTTTCTTCAGTAACACAGATATCGTGATGCATCGTAGAGGATTGTCTTGCGATATATCGAGTATCACAGAATCTCAGTATCGTGATATCATCGTTATCATGGGCAGTATATCATGATGATATTGTGATATATATGTATAATATCGTGCGATGCCCTGTGATTCCCACCCCTATTTAAGAGGTGGGCAAAGTCATGAGTACTGCCTTAAATGATCAGGAACATGAATTAAATAGATTAAAAAAGGCCAATTTTGTGGACATGCTAAATTGCCCCTAGGTGTGAATGTGTGTGTGAATGTCTATGTCTGTCTGTCTGCCTTGCGATGAGCGCTGGGATAGGCACCAGCTTCCCCCGCGACCCAGAAGGATAAGTGGCTTAGAAGGTGTGTGTAAAGGCCAATTTTGGAACCCCTGAATTCAATCCCAGGAGATGCCACAGCCGTCCGTAACCAAGACTCCAGGGAAGTCTTCTCTCTCTCTCAGTGGGTGGGAAGGCTCTTCCTCTCCTCACATCACTGCAGCATGATGTTAGCCAATATAGGCTTCTGTTAGCTGACATAACAGAATTAGCAGTTAGCATTCTCCTCCAAGCGTGCTGAGCTGTCCAGTGATGTTGCTTTAGCGTCAGTTCGGAAAGAGCTTAATGTGCCTAAGATGAAGTATGTTCTAGCATTCACCCTTCCAGTTTGGTAGCTTTGTATGAGAGGGGCAATCAGGCTGGTGGATGGAACTGTACATGATTAAAAATTGCATTAATAGTTGTTTGCATTAATTAAAGCTGTTTGAATTATTAAGCACCTTTTTAATGTGGCTCTCATTTAAGCTGAGGTGACGCCCAGTTTGTAAAACCTCTATATCTCAGATAATATTGAAGATACAAAAGGCAAAAAAGCCCACATTTGGCACATTTAGGCACAATGGGATTGATGTCTCAAATGAGATCTGACTGTTAATCAACATTGAGTTGATCAGATTTTATATGCACTTGAGTAATCTAATAATGGGGAAACTCTGAATCTACATGAGTCAGGCGGTAATCAGATTTCTGGTTTATAACCAGCCAATAAACTCACAGAAGAAGACATGACGTAAACATAACTAAACCCAAACTTCATGCCGTGGCTTTTTTTTTTTTTAAACACTTCCCCTGAAAATATGAACATACATCGTCTAGAAGATGAAGAATATTTAAATCCTTCATTTCGTCAACCATGTGTTTGGTTTCAGCGTCGCTCCAGTAGTGTTTAACTGCCATCTCGCAGCAACACTGCTCACTTATTTCCGGTCTGTTTTCGCACGTGATGACTGAGATATCTGAAAGAAATCAGAGTAAGAGTTCACATGCGCTGAGAAATGTGATTACTGGGCTAAACTCCAGCTCTCTGGAGGATTTGTAGATCAGAGTATGGTGTTTACATGACCCTTTGAATAATCAGATAACTGCACTAATCCGATCATGATCGGATGCACTCATTGTCAACACTGATTGACAGGAGATGATTTCACATTCACTCTTTTTTACCATTACGTTGAAAGTGACATTACATGGCTCCATAATTGATCAGATATTTCCGCTGAAAGTGTTTTGTTTTACTTATTGTGTCATATTTACTGTGATTACTGTCTCACAGTAATGATTACTGGGCCACAATCCGTGATAACTGTGTTACATTCAATTTTAGAAAGTACATAGAGAGGCATTTCGGTTTAATTGACCTTGAGCTTCCTCAAAGAGTCGAAGCTCAAAAGGCTAGAGTGAGCATCACTGTGAACACTCTCTCTAATGATTAAGGTGACCTTAAAACATTGCTTTTCAGCCATGAAAGCTAGTGAATACAAAAATCAGTGTTAGCAACATCCTAGACATTTTTGCTTCAGGCCCTTCAGGGTTTTGAAAGGTCTGTTACTGACACATTGCTAACACATGCTAACTCTGAGAGTGATTCACACGCATCTCCTCAGGATCTAAATAGCAGTACCAGACAGTAATCCAGGAGGAAAGTGTTTATACTGGCCAAATCACACCCTGCGCGAGTCAGCGAGAGCTTCAACCCTCGAAAAATTCCACTGTGTGGAGTCACCCTGCTGTTTCGTCTGGGACAATAAGATGTTTAGCCAGCGTCTGACCAGAGCCGCTTTCTCCTCTTTCTGTGGCGTGGCTAGTGTCCGGTTAGCCACTGTGGAAGCCGTATGTGACGTAATGGCTGTTCCTCCCTCTCAGCCCACATCCAGACCACAAACTCTGCTCATTTCCCTGTGGCTCAAACTCACAGCACAGTTTAGTGGTTTGTCCAGTTTTGTTCAGTTTAGCTCTGAGTTGTAGTAGACCACGAAAACTCTACGCCTGGTCAGGGAATCCTCTGTTGAAGCTACAGTTGGCACTTTTTAAGAACGCTGGCACTGTCACCTGGTTTAATTTGGGGAAGAACATTTTTGTAACATCAGTTGTGCCGCCCACCTCCAAGCAGATTGATCTGGTCAAGTGGGGTTGCCGGTTCGAAGTATCCAACATGATCAATGAGTGATGTACAAAGGTGAATACAGCATTAGGAGTCAAGCCAGAGATGTGAATGGGAAATCTTGTAATGCTCAACATGGTTTGCTTATAAAAAAGTCCTGCCCTACAATAAAAATAGCCAATTAGCTTGCTGGTTGCACCATGAGCAGAGAAGGGTCGATGATATTGTGGCGCTAGTGGGGAAAGCCCCCTGGACATGGAGATCTGCGCAAACGAAGTAGCCAGAAAAAACTATAAAATCACGTTTTTTGTGTGTTACTGAGTCAAACGCTACAAACTATTTATGAGGTTTTTGTCAGATTTTACTGGTGGTTTCAAATATGTTTTTGAAATGGTAATTGGACCTTACGTTTTAAGTATTTTAGGCTCTCCTCCTTCAAAGAGATAGGAGACTGGATTTAGTATACCTGGAAATAACTGCCTGGAGGCGTTGCAAAGATGGCTGCCGAGTGAACAAACTTTCCTATAGGGACTCTTGGTGGTGCAGGATGATAGTGTTATCCACTATGCTATCACTACACTGTCAGACCAGCACTGTGAGTTACACCTGTGAGACTTGCTCACACAGCTTTAATGGGGGATTTAAAAAAACAATCACCATAATAAAAGGTAACTGATTTTCCAAAATTGTGCACACTTAACTCATTAAGATGTAAATGAAGTCATTTAAAGTTATTTAATACGAAATGCCTGTTCTAGAGAAACTTACAGAGTTATAATTGTTCACAGTGGTGATGATGGGAACCAGGCGTCATCATGTCCACAACACAAACGTAGCCATTTTATTTACCATTCAAAACCACCAATGAACCTACACCTGTCTTCTGAGTTTTTATGTGTAATGTTGATGATGATAAAATAGTGAAAAAATACATTTTCTTTGAGAACTATTTTGCCTAACAATGCCCTGCAATGTAGCCTCCCACCATGATTGGAGATGTCTGGTTCCTATCAAAACCAATGTAAAGAAATCTGAGTCTGCAAGTTTCTCTACAATGCAGAATTCCCCTCTTTAGTACAGTTGCTCTTCTGTAAGATCTGCAAAAACTGTGTATTTTGAGCCACCCTTGCTATGTGATTCAAGAAAGGTCATATATATGACAGCCAAAACCAAAAAGAATAATATTTATCCCTGAAATGTACAGTTTAGAGCTTTAGCGCCCTTGAAGGGGCTTTTCCAGCAGAGTATGTGTGTAAGATGGTAGGCAGAAGCTTTTTGAGTCATCTGGGTGGCAGGTGTGGTGGTCAGCCCACAGTCTGGTGCTTTTCTTGTGTGATTGACCTAGATTTGCCTCATTCCCTGTGACTCAGACGTCCACTGACGCTTGTCACAGTGCGCTTAAATTCGTCCCACCATGTGAACTGCAGTTATGAGGGATTCTGTTACCATGATGACGAGGGGTACGTCCCAAACAGACTTTTCCACAGCCTGTGTAGGAAGCTAATTAAGGTTTCAGCCATCGAGGGTGTCCCACTGTAGAGATCACACTGAGCTCTATATTGTAGTGAATGAGCATGTATCCCAGTAGATCCTGTATGTCCCAGACTGCAAATCAAGACAAGCAACAATAAGAAGGCGTCAGAATGCCCACCCATTCTGGTGTTCATACAGTCATATGCAAAGGTTTGAAAAGCCCAGTCAAACAACATGTTTTGTTGGTTTTCTAAGTGAAAATAAGTTAATACATCCTTTACTGGGAACAAACTAGAATATGGCATTTTTCTGCCAATTTTGGGTCACAATGCTCAGAGCATTACATTCTCATTTGTCACTTTATTAGAAACCCTTAGAGATTAGAGATTATAGCCTGTAGATGCACAGTGTGTGTTAGTTATCTTCAGTGTGGTTAGCCTCCAAAATAGCCTCCAAAATATATATATACACTGTTGTCACATAATTTGAAATAATTTTGTCACTGTTGTGACATAATTTGAAAATGCCTGTTGCCTTTTACATTGTATGTAAATTTCATAATGAATGGACTAAAAGAAATGACCCAAAATGACTAAAAGTAAAGTATGTTTTTCCCTTCTCCTGTGAAGTTTTCATTTTGGATATACAAGGTTTTGTTCCGACAGCAGCGATACATATATATATATATATATATATATATATATATATATATATATATATATATGTATATCAGTAGGTTTTGTAGTCAGAAACTGATCAAGGATTAATGGGTTAATGACAGCAGATGGGCTACAGTCTATATTACATTGGTGAACTGTAACTATTAGAGCTAGATTTTCAGGTCAAATGTCAAAAACTCATTTCAATACCAGTTTTAACAAGTCCCTCGTCCTTTTTGGCTCGTCCTCAATGCCACCTTAAGGGTCGTTCCATTACTTTATTAGCTCAAGTTCCCAACCCGACAATAATGGTGAACATATCTGTTTATAAGCTACAGCAGTTCTTAACATTTCAAAGCCTTAACTTTCGATTCACTAGGCTTTAGGTTGCAAACTGCTCCGTCTGTCATACTTCTGATTCAGCTTCCTCACTTTGCGCTGCTTGCTAACTAGCATGCTAAAGGCTACACAGCAAACAACAGCAAAAATAAGGCTTTATACTTCAGCTCTACACCACATCTATAGCGATAAACTACTATTACTCACAGATTTTATGTTTGTCATGTTCATACATCTCATGCATGGCTAGTCAGTTAGCTCACTGATGCTAACCTGCTGAGGCAGAGTGTATTTTGTTTGAATGACCCTCTCTTCACCGTCTCCTCCTCCCCTTCTGCTGCTGTGAGTGACCACTTGTGTAACGTAGGTGTGACGCACATCTGAGTCAAAGTTTAAAAAAAGTACTGAAACAGGATGCTGGTCAGATAACATGAATAAGACCCATCTCTATAACAGTGCTAATTTCTGACAGCTAACACTGGTGCACATTAACCTTTTTTGGCCTTTCTAGATTAAACACTGATATTTTAAGCTTATAAAGGACATTTCACAGTTTTACAGTGACTCTTTCTGTAAACAGTCCTAGCAGAGTCGCTACCACTGTTTTCCATTTCTAACAAGGCTAGACTACAGTTCATCTTCACACTCAGTGATGTATCTATAACGTCCAAAAGGCCATTCACACCAATCTGGTCCCACCCATTCTAAATCAAAACATGATTGGTTGATTCCTCTGTCATTACCTAATTGTGTTAATCTAAGATGAATGGCCCTTCAGTGCAGCTCCTGAAGTCCTAACCAATGGGAAAGCTTGCTTGGCTCTATGTATCCAGATACCACCTAGAAAAATGGGCCGTTTTTCATCAGGCAGTTCAAGATTTTAACCCTTTTGTTTCCAACCAGAACGTAACAACGAATTACTACAATACTTACAGAGTTTAAATACAGTAAGTATGTCAATACTGTTAAATAGAAATGAACAAAAAATACAGATTTATTAACATTTTCTAATTCCTGGTGATCAAAGCCCTGAAGGTTCCCACTGCTATATAGTGGACCTATAAGATAGGTGGAGGTCATGAAGTGGCCAGTGAATGGACAAATTCAGTGTAGCCTAACTGAAATAGCCATTTCAAATTCATCTTATATCAGTGCTGACATTCAAGACTCATCTTTGCAAGTTTCAGTTTTTGCTTTAAGCTATTGTAACTCCTTATGTAATATACATTCTATGTCCATCAGTATCCCTTCTAATTAGTGAATCCAGTTCCTTTAAGGTTGCACGTACATAGCGCATATAATCTCCAGAGAAAAGCATTGACCGATAGAATGGGACACTTTGGAACAGCCGCCCGTGACGCATCAGGCCCGATGCCAAGCATCAGCAACACTGGGCTGTAGAGCAGCGGAACTGCATTCTCTGGAGCGAGGGAGTTCCATCCAGTACCTTTGGGATAAGCAGTATGAGTTTTGGACATGCTGTCTGGCATTAGAAGATTTCGTGGCTGATTTTGTTTTTCTTTCATGCCACGTTTAAACAGTTCACTGTGTTGGCAGAAACATACTACTCTTTACTTATTCCAGGCTAAACGCTTGACTTCAATTCAAGAAATAAACACAAGGTTTATGGCTAGACAAAATAAACGTCTGAAACGTATAGGGATGCTGTAGTATTTATAAAGAAGGGTAACTAAGAAATGTTCATGTCAGCAGAACGTAGGCCTGAGCAGTGACGGGAAAGGGGTGGCAGGGTTTCAGCAGGTTAATGTGTTAAAATGCCACCCATGGGGCACATAGGGGGCGGAGAGAGGGTTGGGACAGTTGTCCCACTGAGTGCAGAAAACCAATTCATTCTCAACTTAAAGAACAAGGGGGCCAGAAGAGACGTACTCGCAATGAGAACGTGTGAGCGGAGGCAGGGGGCAAGGGGTGGAGAGTTGTTCTGTCTGTAGTACACAGGGCATTGAGGGTCAAATTCAGATCAGAAAGCGATTTTGGAATTTATGATTTTGTCTATTCGTTCTGGTTGGTTCAGTTGGATTCTATTTGTGCTGATTCAACTCGTGTGTTCTGTTGTTGCTTATTTATTCTGTGATGGAGATGAGGATGTTGATGGTGGTGTATATGTGGGTTATGAAGGGTTCTGTTGTGTGATATATCTAGTTCTAGGCTTGTATATATAGTGGTGTTCTGTGAGAAAACTTTAATAGGTACAGTTAAAGGTTCTTCACTGATTTCCAAAAATGATGATTTAAACGCTTTTTAAAGTGGCCCTAAAATGCAGTTTCCACCTGTTTTGGGGGGGGGTTTGTGTCCCACGCATGTTTTTTTTTTTTCTTCAGTATCATTGATGGAATATAAATGATTTACAAAAACTAGATTTCCTTTTTGGTAGGAAAGCAATCAAGTCAACAATTATAAATGTTTTTGAGTTGTGTTTAAATGCTGTTTCTGTTTTTTAAGTGGCAGTTGTGCAGCATTTTTTGGCGTCAAGAAAGATTAAGCGGTGTGAATTATACTCACAGAAGGGGGTTTTCACCCCCCTTCACCTCTCATTGCTCACTAGCAGCTCAACACAGTCACAACTTTTCACACACAGAGAACTAACAGTGAGTGCGTTTACATGCAATAATCCAATAACTGCAGAAAATCAGATTCTGTCAGTAATCTGATCAAAGTGTTTATGTGCGCTTGAGTAATCAGATAATGGGGAAACTCCAGGTTTACATGAGTCAGGCAGTAATCAGATTTCTGCTTTGCAACCAGCCAATAAACCTAATGTAAAACTCAAACCTTATGTCGCATTGTTAAAAAAACATTGCACCACTTTACCTGAAAATATGAACATACATCACCTAGAAGATGAAGAATATTTAAACACTTTATTTCGTCGAGAGTGTAGTCGGTTTCAGCGTTGCTCCAAAAGTGTTTTGCTGCGTCTCGCAGCGGCGCCATTTGCCTATTTTCTGGAACAGCAGTCTGTTCCGCACATGCGCAGACTGAGAAATCAGAAAGAAATCAGAGTAAGAGTTCACATGCACTGAGAAATCTGATTACTGAGCTAAAATCCAGCTGTTCTATTTCTCGGATTCCTAGATCAGAGTATGCTGTTTACATGTACATTTCAATAATCAGATAACTGCAGAAATCCGATAATGATCGGGTTATTGAGTGCATGTAAACACACTTAGTGTTCTAACTAATCTGATAACAGAGTTACAGGAAAATATTTTATTTGATTACATTAATTAAACATATCCTAGTCCACTCGCAGGCCTGAATGAGGCTACAGAACTGCCAGTTGAAAGGTTCTTTGCTGCTCTTCTATGTCTATAAAGAACCCTTTTGGCATCATTACGGTAACATCATGAGTGCACTCAGGGTTGTGCATGTGTTTTGTTATCCTCCTCTCGTTCCTCCATCTGGTTCTCATTTTGGCCTTTTTAGCACTTTTGGGCCGACGTTAACTTTAAAAAGGTGATAACACTTTAAAGGAAAGGTTTATTGAAACCAGTTTTACCTCAAACATAATTGAAGTCTGTTTAGACTCTTATTATATTATCCTCATAACTCCAGTTTACAACAAAGAAGACAATGCCTGACACCAAACATGTCGTGGTCCATCGACTGTTTGGGGTTCGGGGGAAATGTGTAATATTCTCAGAAGAAACTGAGGGGAGAAACTGAGGGGAGAAACTGAGGGGAGTCTCAACATCAGCTTTAAATTATAACACACCGTATTCAGTTCAAATTTTCGATCCATATTTTAATTGTTAACATTTTTGTAATTACATTTACATAGTAATAACTCTGTTATAACTAGCATAATCTGTGTGTTTGGAAATCCTAGCTCACGTGTATTGATCGGCTCTGCTCACTGCTGTCTGTCGCATTTTGTCTGGTCTGCAAATGGTTTGATTATTCCAGGAGCCTCATGACTCTGCAGCCAAAAATGTGAGATTTGCCTGCGAACTCTCTCCTGTGTGTGTGTGTGTGTGTGTGTGTGTGAGTGTGTGTGTGTATGTGTGTGTGTGTGTGTGTGTGAGTGTGTGAGTGTGTGTGTATATGCGCACATGTGTGTACGTGTGTGTGTGTGTGTGTGTATGTGTGTGTGTGTGTATGTGTGTGTGTGTGTGTGTGTGTGTGTGTGTGTCTCCCTCTCTGGATCTATGCAGTCATTTCCTCAGAGACTCAATGCAAACATTCCCACTTTTCTCAGAGGAAGTGACTCAATTCACTTTCTCTCCCTCTCTGTCTGTGTCTCTCTCTCTATTTCTCTCTCTCTCTCTAACTCTCTGTCTATCTGTCTCTCTCTGTCTCTTTGTCTCTCTCTCTGTTTCTGTTTCTTTGTCTCTCAATCAATCTCTCCCTCTTGCACTATTTCTCTCTCGCTTTTTTCTGTTTCTATATCTTTCTCTCTCTCACTCCATCTGTCTCTCTCCTTTCTGTCTCTATCTCTCTCTCTTTGTCTCTCTCTCTCTCAGTTCAGTTCTGAACAGTTTTATTGACGTGACAGTGTCAGTGCAGAACTGCCAAAGCATTACAGCAGTAGCAACAACGCAACAACAAAAATAACAACAAGAACTAAAGCAAAAAAACAGCGATAATAATGATGATAATGATAATAATCACATTATTATTGTCATTATAATTATACTAATAGCACTACTGATTTATTTGTAAATTTGTATACCTATGCTGTGCATTGTTGGGGGTCTGCAGGGTTTGTGTTCGTTTTTGAAAGTTTGGGATCAGCTTTTTAAATCTGTTTGTGAATGAATTTCACAGAATTTTTCACAGTGAAGACCAGTGTGCATCTCTGTCTCAACCTCACCTGATATACAGTGACCACGCAGTCTCTCTCTCTCTCACTCTCTCTCTCTCTCTCTCTCTCACACACACACACACACACACTCATACACACACACTTACCGTTCTTTTGTGGTTCTCCGACTTCCCTTAATGTTCATCACTTCCACTGTTTATCAGCTGATGTTACCAACTTCTATTCTGTATCTCTTACCGCATTCAGCAATTAATAGGCTCTATTGTGATGCCTGAGATGCTCCTGGGCCTCGTTTCACTATCCTACTGTTTAACAAGCCCTCGCCAACTTCCACTCACCACTCAGACGTGTGTCAGTGTGTCAACAGTGCAGAAGTGGCCACTCAGAGAGGAAGAGGGCACAGCGAGGAGTGGATTTTCAACCATAACGCACTGGCCTTCGGTCAGGTTAGCCTCAGAGAGCAAAGCTAGCCATGCAAACTTATGAAATATGTAATGAAATAGGTTTTTTGAAGACGTCTGAGTGGAGCAGATATATATATACCTAAACATACCTAAAATTAGCGAACGAGTGCTCTGTCTGGCGATAGGCATCGCTTTAAAGCTGTGGTGTAGCGTCTTTCTTTTTGTCATTGCTAGCTGTGTAACCTGTAGCTTGCTAACTGGCAAGCTAGCAGAGTAAAGTCATACAGTTACATCAGCAGCTGTAACAGATGGAGTGGCTTGTAACCCAAAGCCCAGTCTAAAAATAGCTAATTTAATGTTATAGGTTTGAAAAATGCACTAATTTCTTAACAAGGAACAGCATAAAATATTCCAATACTTCTGTGATATTTTTTAGCACTTCTGAACTCCAGTTATAGGACTTTTAACAGTGCCTTGACCTTCAGACCTCTTCACTCAGCCAGCTGATGAGCTGATCAGCTCACCAACCAATCAGCACTCAGTAGCAGTAACGCTAACCAATCAGCACTCAGTAGCAGTAACGCCAACCAATCAGCACTCAGTAGCAGTAATGCTAACCAATCAGCACTCAGTAGCAGTAATGCCAACCAATCAGCACTCAGTAGCAGTAATGCCAACCAATCAGCACTCAGTAGCAGTAATGCTAACCAATCAGCACTCAGTAGCAGTAACGCCAACTAATCAGCACTCAGTAGCAGTAACGCCAACCAATCAGCACGCAGCAGCTGTAACGCCAACCAATCAGAACTCAGTAGCAGTAATGCCAACCAATCAGCACTCAGTAGCAGTAACGCCAACCAATCAGCACTCAGTAGCAGTAATGCTAACCAATCAGCACTCAGCAGCTGTAACGCCAACCAATCAGCACTCAGTAGCAGTAATGCTAACCAATCAGCACTCAGTAGCAGTAATGCTAACCAATCAGCACTCAGTAGTAGTAATGCCAATCAGCACTCAGTAGCAGTGATGCTAACCAATCGGTACACAGTAGCAGCAGGTAATGCTGGAGTCCTGCACGCGAAAACCTGCATGTTGTAGAGAAACTGAAAGATGCTGCTGATTTTCTGTCATTTTTTGTGAAATACATACTTTTCCAAATTAAGGCGTTTCTGTGCAAATGGTTAGAAATGTTTAATGTTTTTGTTGTCAGCTGTTTAGCTCCAATTCACCCAATTCACTGGTGAATGCTGAAAACGTGTGGAATTCGCTCTCAGTTATCTGACTAAATGGGAAATCTTGGTCTGAAAACTTTGAAAGTTGTTGCTGTTCAATACTCAGTAATGCTGTTCTGTGTTTTCCTACTGGGTTGACATCACAGTGTAAAGCTTTCTAATGGCCTGGGACTGACTGCAGATGCATTTGATCGTTTCCTAATGGGATCTAAAGATGTCCTATAGGAAACTAGTGGTCTCCAATGGTAACCATCAAGCCTATACCTATCAGAAAGCAAAACCATCGGGTTCTAACCCTAATGGTTCTAAGGGTCTTTTTTCAGCAGGGTCTGTTTAGGCGTTATTTTTCTCCCCACCCGTTTTCCGACAAGCCCCGCCCACCGCGCTCAGCTGAACTGGAGAAAGTTTTCTCTCGCTCTGCTCTGGGCGGGGCCCCAGCCGAGCTCGCAGATGATTGGCTGCTGCTCCTTGGCTCCTCCCTCCAGCTGTCCTCCTCCAGATCTCAGCCTCGCGCAACGGCTGGAAGAAAAGAAACAGAAGCAGAAGAAGAAGGAGAAGAAGAAGGAGAAGAAGGAGAAGAAGGAGGGAGGAAAAGGAGGAGAGCGAGGGAGAAGTGCAGGAAAGTGGGGTCTACAGTCGCGCGTGCTCGAGGATGTCGCTCCTCGTGTTTTCACTTTCACGCGTTTTGATTTGCATATGACGGAGGGAAGAAATCAGCGCGCGAGCTGCGGTTGTTTTGGCCTACCTGGACCGTGAAGCTCTGACGGTTTTATTTTTTTCTCAGAAAACTCCACTCGCACACGCGCGCGCACCTCAGCCTGCTCCAGCACGAGCCTCCCTGCCCGCCGTACGCGCATGACTCGCGCGCGTGTGCTCGCGCGGCGCCCGTGACCGGAGGGGACGCCAGCCGGCCGTCCGTCTCTCCATCCCTCCCTCCATCTGTCCGTCCACACCGTCATGATCCTCCTCCTCGTGCCGCGCCTGCTGCTCGCCTGGCTCGCGCTCCACAGGCTCGGCGGCGCGGCGGCGGAACAGCAGCGCGCTTCCTCCGCGCGCGAGCGCTTCAAGGTGGTCATCGCGCCGCTCATCTGCAAGCGCACGTGCCTCAACGGCCACTGCCGGGACACCTGCGAGCAGGGCAACAACACGACCCTGATCGGGGAGAACGGACAGTCCGCGGACACGCTCACCGGACACGGCTTCAGAGTCGGTGAGTGGAGCCGTTTGGGAATTTTCATGGATTTGGGCTTTTTCCAAACGGATTTTCCCATTTTTCCCAAAGTTTGATCCGTTCTCTTAAACTCAAGCTGCTCCTGCTTGTTAGTTCACACTTAGAACAGATGGTTCTTCAAGAGTTCTTTAGTAAAGAAAACGGTTCTGTATAGAACCATGAGCACTCAAAGAACCCTTCGCATGATTAAATGGTTCTTTGAGTGTTCAAGGTTCTATAGAACCACTGTCTTACTAAAGAACCCGAGAAGAACCATCGTTTATAAGAGTGAGGAGCTGACCCAGAAGAATAAAATATGGTTCTTCAAGGGTTCTTTAGTAAAGAAAATGGTTCTACACAGAGCCATGAACACTCAAAGAACCATTTACGTGGTTAAAGGGTTCTTTGCATGGTGAAAGCGTTCTTCAGATTGATGGAGAATGTGCTGTAGATGGTTCTGTATAGAACTTTTTTGAAAATGGTTCTATGTAGCACCAAAAAGGGTTCTTCTGATACAAGCTTCACATCGTAACAATAAAAGAATGCTTTTTGGTGCTATATAGAACCCTTTTCAGACAGGCTCTATGTAGAACCATCTACATTAAATGATGCTGAGAACCCTTTAATCATGGAAAAGGTTCTTTGAGTTTTCGTGGTTCTGTGTAGAACCATATTCTTTACTAAAGAACCCTTGGAGAACCAACTTTTATTCATTTTCACTTTAGCCCTTTACATTTAGCTTTCGTTTAATTTCGTTCTATTGTTCTGGGTCAGCTCCTCACTCTTACAAAAGGTGGTTCTTCAAGGGTTCTTTAGTAAAAACTGTAGTTCTATATAGAACCATGAACGCTCAAAGTGCCGTTTGCGTGGTTAAAGGGCTCTTTGCATGGTGAAATGGTTCTTCAGATTGAAGGAGCATGTGTTGAATATGGTTCTATATAGAACCTTTTTGAAAAAGGTTCTGTATAGCTCCATAAAGGGTTCTGCTATTGGTACAAGCTTGACATCATAACAGTAGCAGAACCTTTGTTGGTGCCATATAGAAGCATATAAAACTTTTTCTCCATCAATCTGAAGAACCATTTCACCATACAGAGAGCCTTGTAAGCTCACAAATGGTTCATTGTGTTCATGGTTCTAATTAGAACTATTGTCGTTACTAAAGAACCTTTGAAGAACCGTCTTAAGAGCGGGGAGTGCTCTGCCGTTGCCCACACCTCTCACTGTCAAGCTTTAGCATTTTATTTTACGCTAAAAGGATCTAACAAAAAAAGAAGGGTCTAACAAACTGGACTCTGGAAGTTCTAAGAAGGTTCTCCGCAGTTCTCAGCACTTCAGGGTTTTTTGGATGTGATATTTTTGTTTTTTAAGTTCTTCTTGAGTCGTTACTTCACTGAAGTAACGGCTTGTTTAGTTAAGTATTTGTTCATAAACACAGAAAAAGCCCAAACTGCTGAAGTCGTCTCGCTCTTCTTTGTCTCGGTAGAGTCGTCACAGCAGCGCTGCAGATCATTCCAGCTGCTTTAGTCTCTAGTTTTGTGGAGAAAACTGATTTTCTTCTGGATGATCTCCAGATAGATTCATTATTTTTTTAAATCTGGAACGCCTTT
Organism: Colossoma macropomum; assembly: GCF_904425465.1. Taxonomy (NCBI): domain Eukaryota; kingdom Metazoa; phylum Chordata; class Actinopteri; order Characiformes; family Serrasalmidae; genus Colossoma; species Colossoma macropomum. Next base: position 15,044,924 of record NW_023494794.1, on the reverse strand, counting down.
CGTTCCCCTTCAGCCAGAAAATTATCCAAAGCATTTCAGTGAGGCGACTGCGCTGCCCTCTGAAAACAGACCGCTCTTGGTCTGTGTCACGCACTGCAGTTCCTGTTTAGGATGTTTGCTGAATTGAGTGTTTTAGGAGGTGGCTGAGAGTGGTAGAAAGTGAATAAGAAGGACTGAGATTTGTAGAGCAAATAAAAGTGGCTGTAATTAGTACAGAGTGAAAAAGAGTGCTTGAGATTAGTCAAGAGAGTGATTGGGGTGATTGAGATTTGTAGAGAGAGACAGAGATTGGCAGAGAGTGCGTAAGAGTGTTTGAGATTAGTAAAGAGAGTGATTGGAGTGATTGAGATTTGTAGAGAGTGACAGAGATTGACAGAGTGGAAAAGAGTGTGTAAGATTAGTAAAGAGAGTGATTGAAGTGATTGAGATTGGTAGAGAGTGAATAAGAGTGTGGATAAGAGTGGATACGAGTGTCTAAGATTAGTAATGAGAATTAATACAAGTGTTTGAGATTAATAGAGAGTGAATAAGAGTGTTTGAGATTGGTAGGGAGTGAATAGGAGGGCCTGAGATTGATAGAGAGTGAATAAGAGTGTTTGAGATTGGTAGAGAGTGAATAAGAGTGTTTGAGATTGGTAGAGAGTGAATAGGAGGGCCTGAGATTGATAGAGAGTGAATAAGAGTGTTTGAGATTGGTAGAGAGTGAATAAGCATGTTTGAGATTGGTAGAGAGTGAATAAGAGTGTTTGAGATTGATAGAGAGTGAATAAGAGTGAGATTGGTAGAGAGTGAATAGGAGGGACTGAGATTGATAGAGAGTGAATAAGAGTGTTTGAGATTGGTAGAGAGTGAATAAGAGTGTTTGAGATTGGTAGAGAGTGAATAGGAGGGACTGAGATTGGTAGAGAGTGAATAAGAGTGTTTGAGATTGGTAGAGAGTGAATAGGAGGGACTGAGATTGGTAGAGAGTGAATAAGCATGTTTGAGATTGGTAGAGAGTGAATAAGAGTGTTTGAGATTGATAGAGAGTGAATAAGAGTGAGATTGGTAGAGAGTGAATAGGAGGGACTGAGATTGATAGAGAGTGAATAAGAGTGTTTGAGATTGGTAGAGAGTGAATAAGAGTGTTTGAGATTGGTAGAGAGTGAATAGGAGGGCCTGAGATTGATAGAGAGTGAATAAGAGTGTTTGAGATTGATAGAGAGTGAATAAGAGTGAGATTGGTAGAGAGTGAATAGGAGGGACTGAGATTGATAGAGAGTGAATAAGAGTGTTTGAGATTGGTAGAGAGTGAATAAGAGTGTTTGAGATTGGTAGAGAGTGAATAGGAGGGCCTGAGATTGACAGAGAGTGAATAAGAGTGTTTGAGATTGACAGAGAGTGAATAGGAGGGACTGAGATTGATAGAGAGTGAAAAAGTGTGTTTGAGATTGATAGAGAGTGAATAAGAGTGTTTGAGATTGATAGAGAGTGAATAGGAGGGCCTGAGATTGATAGAGAGTGAAAAAGTGTGTTTGAGATTGGTAGAGAGTGGATAGGAGGGACTGAGATTGATAGAGAGTGAATAAGAGTGTTTGAGATTGATAGAGAGTGAATAAGAGTGTTTGAGATTGACAGAGAGTGAATAAGAGTGTTTGAGATTGGTAGAGAGTGAATAAGAGTGTTTGAGATTGGTAGAGAGTGAATAGGAGGGACTGAGATTGATAGAGAGTGAATAAGAGTGTTTCAGATTGATAGAGAGTGAATAGGAGGGACTGAGATTGATAGAGAGTGAATAGGAGTGTTTGAGATTGGTGGAGAGTGAATAGGAGGGACTGAGATTGATAGAGAGTGAATAGGAGTGTTTGAGATTGATAGAGAGTGAATAAGAGTGTTTGAGATTGATAGAGAGTGAATAAGAGTGAGATTGGTAGAGAGTGAATAGGAGGGACTGAGATTGATAGAGAGTGAATAAGAGTGTTTGAGATTGGTAGAGAGTGAATAGGAGGGACTGAGATTGATAGAGAGTGAATAAGAGTGTTTGAGATTGATAGAGAGTGAATAGGAGGGCCTGAGATTGATAGAGAGTGAAAAAGTGTGTTTGAGATTGATAGAGAGTGAATAGGAGGGACTGAGATTGATAGAGAGTGAATAAGAGGGCCTGAGATTGATAGAGAGTGAATAAGAGTGTTTGAGATTGACAGAGAGTGAATAAGAGTGTTTGAGATTGGTAGAGAGTGAATAAGAGTGTTTGAGATTGATAGAGAGTGAATAGGAGGGACTGAGATTGATAGAGAGTGAATAAGAGTGTTTGAGATTGATAGAGAGTGAATAGGAGGGACTGAGATTGATAGAGAGTGAATAAGAGTGTTTGAGATTGATAGAGAGTGAATAGGAGGGACTGAGATTGATAGAGAGTGAATAAGAGTGTTTGAGATTGATAGAGAGTGAATAGGAGTGTTTGAGATTGGTGGAGAGACTCTACTCTTAGAAAGTGACTAAGGTATGTGTTGTTTGAAGAGAGTGAATGTGAACTGAGGGACCCGAAGCCAGAAAAACAGTGAGTCTGACTGATCATCCACAAAAGTAAGGTTTGATGTGCTCATTCGTGATGCGCTTTACTGGAAATGCATGTGGTAAACTAAAAATAGTTTTCCTAAGAGTAACTGAGTGATCGAGGTTGGACGAGAGTGAATAAGAGTATTACAGATTTTACAGGTTGAGAGTGAGGGGTGATTAAGAATGGGAATGGATTAAGAGTGATTTAGATAAAATGAGAGTGAGTATGAGGAAGAGTGAGAGTGACTGAGAGTGAGTGACTTATTGAGAGTGAAAGTGAGAGTGCTAGAGAGAAAGTGATTAAGCGTGAGAGTAACTGAGCGAGTAAAAGTGAGGGAGTGTGCTTGAGATTGAGAGTGATGGCGAGTGAGAGTAAATAGAAATGAGAGTGATTGTGAATGAGGGTGAAAGTGATGGGGAGTAAGAGTGAGTGGAAGTGGGAATGAGTTAGAGTGATAAGGAGTAAGAGCAAGTGTGATTGAAGTATTGGGAGTGATGGAGAGTGATTGGCAGTGACTGATGTTGACCGATGGTGTTTCTTAGTGATTGATGTTGCAGAGTGACTGTTATTGACTGAGAGTGATGTGTACTGAAAGTGTTTCAGCTGATTGAGTGTCTTTTAGTGATTCATAATGAATGAGCAAGTTTTGGTGATTGATTTTCATAGCGAGTGTTTGATGCTGGTTAAGGGTGTTTCAGAGTGATTGATGGTGCGAGAGCTCCTGTGTGGCCTGATCTGCTCGTTCTGTATGTGGCTGTAAAGAGTGAAGCGGTGTGGAGGGCCTGTGTGGAGCTATGAGGCTAATGTAGCTAAAAAGTAATGGAGGCTTACATCCCATCAATTAGCATTGTGCTAACTGCTTGCCTAAATCGTCATACACTGCATGTGGTTTCTGACGCCACACAACATGCTGCTATATATAAACATGAACAAAGTGTGTCACATTAAAAGCAATGCTGCACGATGCTGATTGGTGGGTATGTGGTTTCATTTTGTTGACTACAGTGTGGCATCAGTGCAAAATAGAGAAGGAAACTCAGATACCAAACATGTCTTGGATAATCGACTACAAATGGGGAGACTAAGGCCCAATCCCATTTCTCATTTTTACCCCTACCCCTTGTTTTTGAGTGTCATCTTGGTTGAAATCCTCCTACTATGAAATGGGACCCTCAAATAAAAAGAGCATTACTTCATTAACAGCTACTAGCGCTGCTCTGTAGGCGACACTGCCAGTCTGCAGTGACAGCAGAGGAGGGTAAAGTTCAGCTTAGTTACGTTTAGGACATCATATGGCTTCAAAAGCGGGGCAATTATTTATTATTGCCCACCACCTAATTCTTCAGTGATATGAAGCTGAATTCAGCCATTCTCCAGCGTCTTGTCCAGCATTTTATGCTCTTTTATTCCACCTTAAATGGTGCAGCAGTTACATTCTGGCACTTCAGGTGTCAGTACAGCTGGACTATTTAAGGTGGAATGGGAAATTTAGCTAGCTACTGAGACATCAGCATAATATTAGTGATTTTTATGCTTGTTATGAAGAAAAGGACCATAATACATTGACACACAATTAAACTAAGATAATATAATGGTTATTGTAACTTTTTATTGGGAAAATTCTCACAATTGTGGGTTTCTTTGGGCGCTCACACAGCCATCTTGCAGGTTTTTCTTTTTCTAATATCACTCTGTTTGGAGTGTGACCTCTGTTTGGAGGGCCATGTAGTCCTAACACTTCACCCCACCCCTCTATCTCAACAAGAATCGGGACACCCCACCCCCTAGATGTGATCATGCGAAATGGAGGGGAAACGCTAAGTGGTAGGGTCAAGGGGTGAAATGGGATTGGACCTAAGTTTGATTTTTTTCTTAAACGAATGATTAGATGTGATTTCATGTGGGCATGAGTGTATACAATAAAGTTTAGCACGCATGACTCTCTCTCTATCTCTCTCTCTCTCTCTCTCTCTCTCTCTCTCTCTCTCTGTCTAATTGTTTCTGTATATATTCTGCTGTGTCAGATTGTGCTGGTGGTGAGGTGTGGTGCCACAGAGTCTACCCAGCGGGGTCTACACTCACACAACCACTCACACACACACGCACCCCAAGAAGCCGTTCACACTCTTTTACTCCCTTAAGTGCAGATCTGTTTTGGTTCTTTCTATCTCGCCCGCTCTAGCAGCAGTTTCCACTGAAATAATGCGTGTGTTATCTTAGCGGGTTTAGATGTGGAAGGGGGGGGCCGGGCAGGGGGGGGGACTCCTGTCAGAGTTAATCTGTCCCACCACTGTTATTTAAAGCTGTGGATGTCTGGGACTGAGGGAGAGAGAGTGTGTGGTAATTGGCCTCTGTGATCAGACTTGCCAGGAGGGGAAGTTTTATTTTGCTTTCTTCTCTCTCGCAGGGTTATTTTGAACCTCTCTCTCTTTCTCTCTCTCTCTCTCTCTCTCGTACACACACATTAGTTGGGGATTTGGATTTGAAAAGGAAGCCAAAAAAGTATGTGGCGAAATAAAAGTGGAGCCCAATTAACGGTTTAGTAGAAGCTACATTTATGGCTCAGCTCAGTTCGAGCAGAACATGCATGATTACCACAGAGCGCCTCACCTAACTTCAAAGTCGTGGAGGTGTATTCCGAATAATTTTGATATTCGAGTGTCCTTAAGGGTTAATCAAGTCCATAGCACTGGCCACTACTTGCCTAGCTAGCTTATACTCATAAAACAAGCTCTGTAAGTAGTAAACGGTGCTAAAGAAACACACATTGTGCAGTAATGCTGGAATAAAACGATCAGGCCCTAGATATCACCTGGGGCTGCGAAACGTAGGTTAATTAGTGGTTACCCACTGTGGAATGCTGTTATAGCGACTAGACAGTTGAATGTGAGGTCAGCAATCATGTGTTGTGTCTAAACTATAATCTTTTTTCTTTCTGTCTACGACAAATTGAGTTCGTAGCTAGAGGGCTAGCTAGTGTTTGTCAAGGTCACTATACCAGTCTCTGGGATGTAATGCTGCCTAGCAGGCCCCCCCAACCTGTAACTAGGCCCACTTGAAAATAAAATATGGGGGCGCCTCAATGGTGTGTGTGCGGTCATATTCTCCACCTACTGTACGGAAGTCAGAGACCACCTTCATTTGTTTATTTTCAGTCAAAACAGCCTTTAAGTACAAGTTATTCATTTTTCAGTGTCAGGAAAAAAGCAGAAAAATATGTTTAATGGAAATGTAAACAGAATCTTCGACAGCTAAATATAATCACATTTTTCAGGATTTAGTGTGACTCTTTACCTTTATTACAGCCTCCATTCTTTTCAGAAGACTCACTTTTAGTTCTTCAAATCTGCAGGGAAAATTTTCCACACCTTTAAAGTTCAGTCTTAGACGTTGGTTGCATTTTCCGGTTCTCACAATCCAAGTGTTTGGACTCCGGGGTGGTCAGTGACTTGTTCTGAGAACACCAGCAGCTTCTTTGATTTCTTCGTTTGCTTTTCTCAGTGAAAAGCTACACATCCTTTCAGACCCTCAGCGCTGAGTTGTCCTCTCACAGTGGAAGGATGGCTGTGGATTTTTCAGAGCTGAAGCTGGAGAGGGGCTTGATTTTATCTCTCTCTCAAAGATGGAAGCTTTGAGTGCTGCTTATCTGATGCGGTCAGTTTGGTGGTCTACCAGGTCTTGCAGGTGGTTGTTAGGGGTCTGATTATCTCTGCTGCTTTTAATTATGTTTTAAAAACTTGTTTTTTCACTTATATTCCTTTGACTTGCCACCTATGCCAATTGATTATCTTATACCTAATCCCCTCAGACACACCTCCTGAAAAACTCATACTTAATGGTGTTTTGACTGGACATTAAATAAATTTCAATTGACTCAAATTGAAAATGAATATTCATGAAAAGGCACTGGACTTTACATTTAGGAATCTGCTCAGTGGCTGCGCCTTTAACCCCTTAACATCACAGGCTTATTGCATACTAAAGCTTATTATTCAGTAATTACAGGGACCGCAGTGCAAACTAGTTGAGCTATTCTTAGGTTATAGAGTTGTGTAATATAACGTTGGCCATTTAAAGGGTTAACTTCCAGCCCACTAATGGAATGAAAAACAAAAAAAACTCCACTCGTCTGTGAAATAGATTATCCAGTACATCCAAACCTTCCATCGAGTTTTCATGGCTTCTTCTGTGTTGCTGTGGTCTGAGCAAGCCATCAGGGTTTTCACTGTGATGTAACAGTACCTTTTCTCTGTGGGTCTCAAAGTCTTGAAACACCCCTTCTTATATTCTGTTTAATTATTTATCAGTCTTTGCTCATTGAAACAAGCAGAGAGGTTCTGTGGAGAGTTGACATGTTAAACTTTAAATCAATGCCTCATTTGTGTTTGCAAGTAGAAGAGGAGATATTTTATTAGGATTTGAATTCGGTGAAAAATTAATGGAAAAAATGAAAGGTTTATGGAATGAAAAGCCTTCTTTGCATTCAGCCTGTAGATACAGAAGGTAAATCAAATGTAAATGCAGTTTATTGCCTAAAGAACTGTGTAATTGACTCTCTAATCGTCTGAAACGTCTGTCATAACAAAACTCTGAAAAGACAGTAGTCATATTGAATGTGAACGTGCCCCTTGCCCCAGTCTGAGTGGGCTAATTCTGTTGAAGCTTCACTGCTTGTTTGCTGCAGCTATAGCCTACTCCACATAGTCTCCATTACCAGACGTTGACTCACCACCACTAAACACGCGTCAGCTATCCCTCCCAAGGGAGGGGAGAGGCTATTTAAAATATCATTTCTCACCGGCCAACCACAATACCACACTGGAATTAGAAGTGACAGCCGTGCATTAGAGCTGCATTCATCACATCCAGTCCTGCTCAGTTTAGTGTGCTCCCTCCTGAGAGACTGACACACCTGGTTTAGCTCATTAGCTTAACCTTCATCAGCTCAGTCAGGTGGACTGGAGTGTTAAAATTGCTGGACCGCTCAGTGCTCGAAGAATCACTGAGAGGTTTTCATGATTTTTATCCCAGCCAATCACACTCTCCATGCAGTTCCTCTCTGTTTTCTTAGTGTTGGTGTTAAATTGAGGAATAAATCTGGATCCAAATTAGGCAGCACTGAAAGCTGGAACTGCAGATATGTAGACAAAACAAAACAAACTGTGCTGAAGATTCAAAATAAGGTTCTTTGACCCCTTTTACACCTGCTCACTTCATGCGTCTGGAGTATCAGGATTATGTCTGGATAAGGCCAAGCCACTTAGAAATGCCAGTTTGATTGGCTGAACTGCATTTGAAGCCATTGTAAAATCTACGATATACACACACCTTTGACCGCCTCAGAACAACTGAACTCTGTATTACTGGGCCACGGCACGAAAAACACGCTTGTGCTGTTAATGGAATCATCTTTGACTGTATACTGATGGAGTAGGACCCCGTTTTTTGCTTAGACTAAGGGGCTGGTAACTTTTGATTGTCTGGTCAGCTAGCTAACAGGCTAAAAGATAGCAAACAGCCTAAACAACTCCATCATTAATATCACAGACTTGACTTAAAGTACTTACAATATGATTAACTGTAAAATAACAGTATAAAAGTCTAAAAAATGTCACTTGAATGACTCACACGATTCAATGTTGGTGTTTCAGTCAGGAGTAGCGTTATTCCCAGGCTGAATCCCAAACGGCTCTGTACTCCCTAAATAGTGTGCTAACTATGAAAGTTTAGAAATTCTAGCCTCTCCAGCCAAACAGTGCATCATTTATCGAGTATGAATGTGTCTGAGTCCCAAATGACTGTTTCTTAGCTATATTTTGCACCATTGGGGTGCAGGATCCAGTATTCAAACTCCGATGTAGTGCACTATGTAGGGAGCAGGGAGCCATTTGAGATTCAGCCCCAGCATGGGAAGAGGGCGCCGTGGGACTGGTGCTAAATAAGACTTGGTGACCAAAAAGTACTTATAAAGCAAATATTTTTGCATTAAACAGTGCTGTGTTATCATATGTTCATTGTTATATGTTGAGCATGTCATGTGTTGCTGTACTCACGACTCTTTCAATGCGATTTCGGAGATCATCCATTACTGTGGAAGCAACAACGAACGCTCTGAGCTGTTGGAGGTTCACTGCCCACGGAAATCACGCCGCGGTTAGGACGGACTCACTCTTATTAAAGTGAGTGACGCAAAATGCTTTCTGCTGAGGGGTCGCATCTCCTCGCAGAGGAGCCATCTTCCGGTGACAGTCAGAAACTCTACGACCCCCTCTTACAATTGGTATGTGATTGGTTCCTAGGCGCCTCACGGTTGTAAAAATATGGCACTTTGAAATCGGATGAATCTTTTTGAATCACCCGGTATTCAAGGTTTCAGCACTTTGAGTGATGATGGGCTGGTTTGGATCAGTTTTGCACAGAATTTTATTAGTCTTAGGTCAGTTTTAGACTTTTCATGTGGTTCAGGTCTGGTAGTATTCAAACAAAAATTTGTCAGGCTCGGGCTGGGTTTGGATTTAAATCTATGGATTGGCTCAGGTCAAAGATCTTGTGCTATAGATAGCATTTGATTTCCGTCACAGCGCGGTGATGACAGCAACACATGTAGAGCCACTGTTTGTACACTGTTAGTTAATGAAGCCTTGGTGAGCTGTGTGGTTCATGGTTGTAGTAACAACAGAAACGAAAATAAAACTCTGTAAGCTTTCATTATCGCGCCTGTCTGACATTGTGAGGGGAAAGAAGGCTGAAGAGCTGAGCCAACGAAGGAGAAACCTTTGAATAACGAAAATAAACAGAAAAAATCCAGCCATCTCTCCATGTCTGAGTCTGCTCTGATCAGTCTGACACAGGTAGACACTTAAGTGAACGATGAATTCTGTAGTTTTGCCCTTGATCATTTTCGAGTGTTGAGAATTGTTCAGAATTGACAGTTGACACTGATTGATGATAGACTTGATTTGTGTATAGATCTCTTATGCTGTAGATAGACAGTGAATGCAGTTAACAGAACGTTAGTAGTGTTCACACATCTTAACCTAACATCAAGTTAACACTAATGAACCTCATCAAACATAGATACGTAGCTATTACTCACGTTTTCGATCATGACAGCATTTGATGGTGTAGTTGATGGTTCAGAAGACTGAATATCACTGACCCTTCCACAGACGAAATAAAACTAATTAAATTATGTGTTTATTACCTGCAGTGTGTTTGCTTATGCAGTATTTAAGGTAATAATAATGTTAGAGGTCTGGATGTGTTATCACAGACAATAACACATAATTGGGACTCCAAGATAACTTTGGTACGGATCAGATCAAGCTGACTTATTCTTGATATCGATTTGGGCTTCCAAATCATAGCCAGCATTGACTGCTCACGTTATGGTGACAGATTGTCAACAGTACGGCATATGGCAGGGGTCGGCAACATGTGGCTCTGAAGCCACATGCGGCTCTTTTACTGCGCTGTTGTGTCTGCGTTTTAATTTATATTATATTTTTTAGTCTATACTAGGACATTAGTACATACTGAGACATTGTTTTCAGGCAAGATAGTAAAACGTTACTTCAATAAATGGACATAAACTGTTGTGGCTCCCAAGGTGGTTTGATTTTTTTTGTTGAAAGGACAAAATGGCTCTCCTTATCATTTAGGTTGCCAACCCCTGGTATATGGTATTCTTTAGTCCAGACTTTTCCGTGTTTTGCAAATACCATCCATTTTGGTTTTGGACTTAAAGCTTGATGTGGTTCAGGTTGAGTCTGGTTCAAACAGATTTTTCTTAGGCTCAGGTTGGGTTTGGATTTAAAACTGTGGATTGGCTCAAGTCGAGCTTGGACCTTGTTGTATATTTGGGTTCAACTCTAAAAATAAAATAATAAAAATAATAATATTCACATGCATAAATGAGGGCGGCACGGTGGCGCAGTGGGTAGCGCTGTCGCCTCACAGCAAGAAGGGTCTGGGTTTGATTCCTGGCCAGGCGACCAGGGTCATTTCTGTGTGGAGTTTGTCTGTTCTCCCCGTGTCTGCGTGGGTTTCCTCCGGGTACTCCGGTTTCCTCCCACAGTCCAAAAACATGCAGTCAGGCTGATTGGACACAATAAATTGCCCCTAGGTGTGAGTGTGTGTGTGAATGTGTATGTCTGTCTGTCTGCCCTGCGATGGACTGGCGACCTGTCCAGGGTGTATCCTGCCTTCCGCCCAATGACAGCTGGGATAGGCTCCAGCACCCCACCGCGACCCAGAAGGATAAGCGGTTTAGATGATGGATGGATGGACATGCATAAATGATAAATAATGATAATATCTACAATAAAAACATCAGCATATATTTTCATTGATGATTTTTTCTTGTTTACATTTTGCAACCAACAGTGAGTTAACCAGCCTAACCTGAAGAGGGCAGCAGTTTGCTTATAGTGTCGTATCTATCTAGTATCCGTGTGAGCAAACAGCAGAAATTTATGAACAATAATAGCTTACAGTTAAAAATAAGAAAAGTATGTGTGCATTTTCTTAAAGTGAAAGATAAAGACATCATATAAAATACTAAAGTCTGACTTAGCTTTCCACAGAAGCACAACATTACTTTCGAGCAATGGAAAGGAAAACATGATGGTGGCAGTTCTGAAGCAGCAGAATGGTCAGTAAACGGTAGCTTTCCCTCCAGTGCTAACATTGAGGCAATGCTGGATTACTGGGCCAAAATACCTCCATTTAACTGCATTAGTAAACTCATAGAAATACATGTTGTATTTCTCTGTAATGCAGACTGAATGTAAAGCCTAATCGAAAATCAAGCCTAATAATAGGACATAGGCTGTTTAGTCATTCACTCCTAAGCAGAAAATAACAGGATTGTCCAGCAGCTCTGAGGTTTTTGCTGAAGTAGGTTGTGTTTGGATTGGTTGGCTACAGCTCCTCTTTGGCTTCCTACACAGAGACGATGACAGAAAGACAGAAAGGGCAATGTTTAGGGTGGCTGTCAGTACACATAACCTGCTTTCTGTTTGCTCAAACACACACAGAGAGAAAAAAGTATACAGAAAATCACACATACACACTTTGTGCTACAAACCTTCCACTTTCCTTGGTCAGCTCTTTGTTTGTCCAGGTACTGTCACAACACATTTTCTTTCTCCCAGTCGTTGGGGTTGTGGTAGGCGTTTGATTGAGCGGTCAGTGTTTTCCCAGCTGTGGCTGAGGTGGTAGGTGAAATGACCCCACACTGGCCTGAACGTCAGTGGTGCGTAGCCATGAACACGTGCATGGGCTTCTTCTCTTAGTGCTGATCTGTCAGGCCTGTATTACAGATGAGCATTTCAACAGTTTTTTTGCGTTTTCATTGTTTAAGCATATTCAAACAAATAGTATTCAAACGTTTCAAGGAGAGTATATTTATATTGTCACACTGGTGCCAAAAGCTAGCATAAAAGGGTCAGCCATACTATACATTCGGTTCTGTGTTTTAGGTGTTTGCAATTGGCCGTCCATGCCCTGCCTGTATACTCTAATAGAAACTATTGCGTTGGACAAGCATTACAGAACATTGGCAAAAATCCCATTCAAACTATTGCAATATAATGTCCTAAGACTGAGTTTTCAGTTAAAAATGCTGTCACTGTTATTGTAGCTAATCAAATTTAGGCAGGTTGGAAACAACAACAAACTTGCCATAATGCTAACATTAGCTCGATTACAAAAAGTACAAGAACAGTACCTTGAATCGTTCTTAGTTGTGTTACCGTTACACATATATAAAACAAATATCGTATAAGTCTTCATATTTTAACAGTTGTGCTAGAAACATCCTGCAGACATTCTGCAGAGCTGGTCCAATCTAGCAGTAGCAGCTATGAAAGAGCACTTCTGTAGGGTGAAGCGTGGGCAGGTCGATTAAACATACAGACCTCTGAAGCTATGTTGTCACTTTGTGGTCAGCGTCATGCCCATATCAGAAACTCTGGATTGACACTGAGGGAGAAATGAACTCCATTTTTGAAAATCTCTATCTTTTATGCCTTTGAAGTAATGAAAATGTTCCTAGTTAATAGCGCTACGTGCAAGCTAGCACTGCTGTGCACTGAGTTAACATCAGAAGACTGACAACCTCACCAAAATACCCCACACAAACCTGCAAAGTTTGTCAGAAGTGGTAGTTTTAGTACTGCTTTGGCAGTGGTAGCCCACACTTTGACTAGCTGAGGTCGTATAATAGTGTTTAAGTTTAATGGAAGGCTTACTTTTGTGTGACGTCAGTGTTAGCTTGCTTGTAGCATGTACATAGCACTATTGGTGTTTTAGCTAATAAACAGGTTTAGAACATTTTTGTTTACCACAGGCTGTGATGACAGTGATTTTTTTTGTGATTTTCAAAAACACCACTCATTTCTCCCATAAAGAAAACCTGCTTAAACTGTGTTCCCAACATGGGCATGAATGTGGACGACACAACTTCAGAGGCCTGTTATTAGCTGGCCTTCAGAGCGATAACTTGCACAGCTTTACACTGTACAAACTGATGATCTCTTTGTTTGAATTATTTCCCTCATGTATAGCACTGCTAGCTGTTTAGCCTAACCTGAGAAGCAATATCAGCTGCTTGAGGCCCACGTTCTCTGCAGTTCTTCAGCCACCGAGAGCTCTTTGGTTGCCACCGTAGTTTTTTTTACATTTCATATGCACTAGCAGTGCTGACCAATATGTCTCAGTGGAGTTTAACTCAAGAGGATTGAAAGAAACGAGGCCTGTCAGCAGCACGCTAAAGCTAACTTTCTGACCTGGTTGTGTGTTTGTCTTGGAAGTGGAAGCTCACTTTAGTGACTGAAAACAGCTATAAAATCTGATTTATTTAAACCTGAATCTGCCTTGATTCCTTAGTTTACTTCTGTCAGTTGTGTGATTTGTTCTAATAAGCAGTATATGCGCAGAGACATTAAATACGGGTGAGTAAAGTGTGCAAGGTGTTCATTTTCCTCTTAACTCAGAAACTCAAGCAGTCTGTGCAGTTTAAGGACAGAGAGAGGTCAGTGAGTTCACTCCGTTTTAAACCGATAGTTCTGCCAGAAGAGCAATTTACAGTTTTCCCCCCTTTCCTCAAACAGCCAAGACACGTTTGGTGTCTGAAGTTTGCTTCTTTAGTTTTGTGTTAGGGCTATGAGCTAATTTAGCTAACAAGCAAATGAAGCTTGTTTTTCTCTGATTAGCGCTGTGCTAACTGCAGGCCTAAATCATCACACATTTGTTTCCTGTCAGAATCTCACCTCTATTTAAACTGGATCAGGTACGATGGGAAGAAAACAGCTGTTTGCCAAGCTAAATGCGTTTAGCAAGCAGTTGCGTTTCTACTCACCAAGACTTCTAAAGCAAGATGTCGGCCCAGAAGCGTTCATAACGTCCCATTTTAAGATGTTATTTCTGAATTGTGTTTGAAACCGTAAGAAACAAGTGAGTGACACATCCTTGTTTGTTTGCTGACTGATACTCCAAGTTTGCTTCCGTTACGCTAAATGGTCTGCAATGGGATGGTTTGCATGTCAGTCAAATGACCCTTTCTTAGTGCAGTTCTCTAAATCTTCTAGGTCTGGCTTATGAGTCTGTATGTCAGCTGTATGCATGTTTATGCAGCTTGCAGTGGAATTGGTTTAATTGCATGTGTTTCCACTCTGAAAAGGACTCTGGGCTTTGAGTTTAGCAGAAAAACTGATTTCTGTCTCTTCACTGCAGTTTTTACCACAGCTGTATATTAGACACTGCCCTAAACTAGTCAACTGCTGCACACAATGCCAACTAGTTGATTTATTAGGCGACTAGTCGACAAGTCTATGAAACTCCTATTAGTAGTGTGTGCTATAAGTAGCAAGCTAACAGTGATTCCAGTGAACATTTTTAAGCTGGTCTAGATTAAACACAGACATTTGATGCTTGTAAAATACGTTCCATGCTTTTTTTAAAGCTTGTAAAAGACATAATATCAGATATTTTACCTTGTAACAGTGACGTCTTTTCCTGACATAGAGCTGCTGCTGTTTTAACCATTGGTTAGGCTAGGGGTCGGCAACATGTGGCTCTTTTACTGATCTGTTGAGGCTCCACAGCAGTATTAGATTTTTAGGTAAAAATAAAATAACACTTCTTTGCAGTAAAATAAAGCTCTGGTGATCGTTCAACACAGTTTTAACAATAAACGGTCTTAAACCCTGGAGTTGATGCAGCCTATAACTGTTAATTGACCCTTTAACCCTGAAGGTTGGCACACAGACTGCTGGTCACATAGCATCGCGGTTAACAATCGCGCCTAGCTCGTAGCTAACGAAAAGGCAAAGAGAAAGATTTAAGATGAATATTGATCATTTAGAGATGAATTTATAATCACTGGTTTCCTGATATGTTTATTCTGCGACGAGAAACTGTCGAACACTAAAAAGTCGCAAAGCTAAAGTCAGCTTCTCATTCTCCAGCTTCTCGTTCAGATTTCCCCGTTCCACCTTAAATGGTGCCTGAGGTTCCAGAATGTAACTGCTGCACCATTTAAGGTGGAACGGGAAAATTCGAACAAGAAGCTGGAGAATGAGAAGCGACTTCAGCCTTGGATAAAAATTTGAATGTTAAGAGACATTTTACAAGAAACTATTCTATTTTTGTGGAAAAGTTTCCTGCTGGAGATGCGAGAAAAGCACTTATAGCTGAGCTAAAGCTTAAATCAGAGCAAAGTCTGCGTTTTCATTTATACTGTATTTTTAGCCTATATTGGTACATGAGCACATACTGAGACATATTTACCGTCAAGGTGTCAAAATGGACATTAAACGTTGTGACTCCCAAAGTGGTTTGATTTGTGTTGAAAGGACGAAATGGCTCTTCTTAACATTTGGGTTGCCGACCCCGTTCTTAGGCTATCGCTCGTACTAACACTCAGTGATGTATCTTCCAGGACTTCCAGATGTTCTAGATTGATGTTTTTTCTAACAAAACTGATTCTACCCATTGTAAATCAAAATGTGACTGGTTGATTGATCCGTCACTTCTGAGCTACGTTAGTGGTCAAGAACTGCAGTTCAGCTCTTTGAGCGTTTAACACCGTTGTGTCCAACCATAAATTAACGATAAAATAAAGGTATTACTACAACACACATGATAATACTATTACCTAAAAATCAACTATTACATAAAAATCAACTAAAACTTACAGACATGCGGTCATTAGGACTTCTCTGAAGGCCAAGATGGCCCAAAGTGTTTCCACTGTTGTGTAGCTAAACCAGTATTAACCTGCTGAATCTCAATTTTTCTGTTCTTATGTACATTTTTATGGAAGGCAGTATGTTATACAATGTCAGAAACTACATAAGCAAGTCTATTTGAGATTATTTAGCAACTCAGCCTGGTGTGAGTCAAACGTGTGATGATTTAGACTGATAGCATGATGCTGGCTAAACTAGGACTGTAAGCTTCTATTACTTTTTAGCTACGTTAGCCTTGTAGCTCGGGTGGAAGTCCAAAGATGCAAGCTACAGTTAGTTTTTATTAGGTCATCCAAAGCCACATGAGCTTTTCTTAGTCCAGAGTTAAATGACCTTTA
Source organism: Colossoma macropomum (assembly GCF_904425465.1). NCBI lineage: Eukaryota > Metazoa > Chordata > Actinopteri > Characiformes > Serrasalmidae > Colossoma > Colossoma macropomum. The sequence goes on along the minus strand of NW_023494794.1, from coordinate 15,028,794 downwards.
CCTTATCATTTGCTCACCGTTTAGCTGCGGCCCTGCAAGCTAACTTTGCAGGAGCACTGGTTATTTGGAGAACTTTAAATGTTAATCCTTGTTGTTTTGTTCCAACTTTCTCTCACTACTGCTGTGGTCAAGGGTAAACCCCAAACCCTCCCGGAGTGCCCGGGCTTTGCCCAGAGAGATCCCTTCTCCTTCTCCCTCGGCTCTGTTCCTCTCTCACTCCTCTCTTTCACACACATATGCTACATACTTCCTTTCTTTTTTTGGGTTCTCTTTTTTGGGCCTCATGTTTTTTTCCAGCTTCTGCCCTCAACTTCTCCGCCTCTTACCCACTCTCTTCTCTTTCACTCCACCTCCCGCTCTCTTTTTCCTCCTTCCGTCCTTTAACGGTTTCATACGCATCTCTCTCTTCTCTGCTTTGCCCTGCCTGTCAGTAATATCTAAAAGTTGTGTGTCTATGGAAAAAGTCGTAAGACATGAAAGCTTTGGCTGAGCGTGGAAAACCAAGCAGGGGATGCCAGAAATATGTCTATGTGTGTGTTTATGTACGCTGTGTGTGTGTGTTTTTTATGTGTGCTGTGTATGTGTGTGTGTGTGTGTGTGTGTGTGTGTGTGTGTGTGTGTGTGTGTGTGTGTTTGAGCTGAGTGTTATGCTCTAAATGAGATGGCGTGGGTGTGTTGAGTTGCTGTGTCATCAGCGTTTACCACAGGCTGTGTTTAAAGTCTTTATGAGAATGAATTTAGTGCTGCTAACGCGCACACACATACACACACACACACAGACACACACACACACACACACACACACAGACACACACAGTAGGGCTGAGCAATATGAACTCAAATTTATAAAACAAATTGTTCTAGTTCTAATTCACGAAGCAGACTTACTGCTTCCTAGCATCACTTACAGCTCAGTTTGTGGAAGATCACTTTCTTATTTGAGCCGTTCTACTTAATTAGTTCAAACTGCGGCCTCACAATAAAAATGCTCTTTAAAAAACCATTAACCCCTTAAATGGCCAGGAGTCTTCTTACACATTTCTATAACCTAAAAATAACTTAGCCAGTGTACACTGTAGTCCATGTAGTTGCTGTCAGTATGTAATAAGCCTGGGATTTTAAGGAGTTAGGTATTCAGACCTTAGATGTTCAGAAGAATTATGTTATGACCTATTTAAACCTAAGGCACTAATTGAGATAATAAGAAGCTAAATATATAATGAATAATAAAATGAAAATGATAACATTTAAATAAAAATAGAAAAATAAAACATACACATACATATAAATAAATAAAAAAAAAACTCCCTCACGGTGGCCATCAGATAGTGGGCTGCGCTCCCTCAGCCGAAGCACGCATGATGGGTAATCCCGCAAATTAACGAATAGCCTAAATAACTAAATAATAGATAAAAACCATATAGAAGGAGAACAATAAAACAATTAAAATCAGTGAAATCTTTCTAAAGGGATGTGAAGCAAACGATTACGTGAACAACACGCAAACTCTTGTAGCTTACAAAAACAGCAGAACCTTCAGCCCAACGGCTATTTGTGAATAGACTATGTCAGATCTTGGATGCCAGTTTGCCTTAGTGGAACTGCACAAGCTGGAGTGGGCCAAAATGTTTCGGATGTGGGTGGGAGCGGAACAAATGATTCTGATTTTCTGCGGGAGCGGGATGAAATCTTTTGATAGCAGGCGGGAGTGGGACTGAAAGCGAACAGACCTCTGCCATCAGGGGCCACATCAGTTGTTAGTTTTTGGCCGACTTGAGCTGCAAAGCTTTTTTTAACATTAAAGTGTGGCAATAACTTTTGTTAGCTGTGGGCTGATCTTGTTAATGTAACCAAGTTTTTTTTGGCCCAAATACAAAAGATAAATTCTAGTTTTAGTACATGAATGTAAAATTAAAATCTGGGTAGGATATTTATATATATTACATATATTTCAACATTGACATGGACAGAGAGGTTGCTTGAGTTGGTCACTATGCCCATGGCAAAGTTCTGGCTAAAACTATCAAATAACAAATTGCATTTAGATTGGTAGCTGAATTACCTGTCCAGCAGATAACAGGCAATTTCGGCGTCACTCTGAAAACTTGTCTGCGATTTCCATCTGGGAAAGGCCACATCAACGTTTATCCCTGTTTTCTGCTGTCGACTGTCCTGATTTTGTTTTGTTTCTTCATGATTTTGCTTCTTTGATTTTCTCTTTGAGGATTCACCCTTGTTTGCTTTTTCCTGTGCTAAATAATAAATATGATCCTCTATTTGTCAAAATTTGGGTTCTCAAACTTCTTACCACACAAAATGTACGTCTATCAACCGGTGCTGCAGCGCCACCAAATTTGAGCTGCTGCTTCAATGTAAGAACATGAAAGGTGCCACTGTTTGGTTGTTCGAAACATGGTGGCGCAATATGGCGGCCTTTGTTTGAAGAGGACCTGCTTCCTATGCAGATATGAAGGGCTCATTCTAAGCTAACGAAAACACAACTAATCATATTTACACGTGATTATACACAAATGACAACATGGTTTTGTGTACTGTATTCCATTTCTGCTAGTAGATCCCTCTAAATCTTACACACTGCACCTTTAACTGTAGTAAGATGCTTATCTCCCTGCACTACTGTGGTAGCAGTGAAGTTGCGCCAACACTTTATAGTTCTGTAAATGTTTATATTGCTTTACAGAGGTTATAAGAATTATTTGAGCGAGTTTAATGTGTCTCAGGAGTGAAGCTTTGTTGTTTCTGGGCTTGTCATCGTATCCACAGTGTACTAAAATTCATATCATGAGAAAATTTAACATGGATATTTACGTTTATACCAGTATACCTCCCAATGCATACACACATATTACCTTAAATTTGATGAGCAAAATCGGTTTATGTTCATTTGTATCTCTCACTTGAGAGTTTAGCTAAGGTTAAAGTCACTCCCACCCTCTCACTCTCTCGTTTCTCTCTCTTTCCCTCGCTCTGTTTATTGATATCTGACCAGCCCCCTATCTAGGCCAGCTCATGTGAACTTCCCTGTTTGTGCAGGTTTTAAAGGGGATTTCTCAAAGGCCTCTCAGCTTCACTCCCAACCACAACTCCCCCCTTCAGTTTAGCAGGAAAATTCCTACCAACTTCAGTAAAAAGAAAACTGAAGGAGGAGGGAAAGGTTCTAGTGTGCACTGCACTAATTTAGGCCACGGTCAGTATCAAAAACTAAACGTAAAGGTCTCAAAAATAAGAAGGAAGTGGGTAATGGCATGTACACTTTAGAGAGAGGTCACCACTGGGGCGGTTGTTAGGGGGCAGCATTGAAATCAAGGCTTTCTCACACACAGGCCTGGTTCTCTCAGCATTAGCAGCTTTCCCCTACAGAGGAAGAGGGCAATTATTTACAGCCCCCATTAAGAACTGAGGAGCACCGCCCTGGGCATCCCAGCGCCAGCATTAACTCTTCCAGCAGAAAGTTGGAAACTCAAGTCTGATTGATCCAATAATTATTGAGATTGTGTTGATACTGTGATTATTACATAACACATCTGATGAGGATTAAGGTATAGACTGGTTGATATTTTCCCAAGCAGTTGTTTTGAAATGTGCATTAGGGGAAGTTATGAGTGCTGAATTTTGGTGTTTTGTTCAAGTCAAATCAAGTTTAAGTTATACTCCACTGATCCACTTTGCACTGAAATTTGGCTGTTTGGCAGCTCCTGGGGTTGTTGATGTTGGTTTTGCAGGATTTTGTGTTGATGTCATTGCTATTTTTATTGGTGTTTGATGGTATTGATGGTGTTGCAGGTGGTGGCACTAAAGTTGACGCTTTTAGTTTTGCTGCTGTTAACGTTCTGGTGTTGCTGGTATAGTTGTTCTTGATATTACTGGTACTATTGGTGTTGATGTTGGTTTTGCTGGTGTGGTGTTTCTGGTATTATAGGTATTGCTGGTGGTGTTGATGTTGGAATTGCTTATATTGATGTTGCAGGTGGTGCTGGTGTTGATGTCAGTGTTGTTAGTTGTGCTGCTGTTAATGTTTTGGTGTTGCTAGTATAGTTGTTCTTGATGTTACCTGTATTGTTGGTGTTAATTTTGGTGTTGCTGGTATTGTTGGTGTTGATGGTGTTCTTGGTGTTGATGATGGTATTGGTGTTGCTGGTGGTGTTGATGATGGAGTTGCTTGCTGCTGCTGCTCAAATTAACCATTGCCTGTTTTCCCCATTTTGTACTATAATACTTTATACTAACAATGTTTGCTATCCGGTGTCGACCAGAGGAGGACGGGTTCCCCTTCTGAGTCTTGGTTCCTCTCGAGGTTTCCTCCTCTTGCTCTTAGGGAGTTTTTCCTTGCCACTGTCGCCACTGGCGACGCTCATGGGGGCCTGGACCCGGATTTTTCTTTCTGTAATGCTGATTTTTCTGTAAAGCTGCTTTGTGACAACACCTGTTGTAAAAAAGTGCTATATAAGTAAACTTTGCTTGCTTGTATTGTTGGCTTTGTTGGTGTTACTGGTGATGATGTTTCTTTTGGTGGTATAATTGGTGGTTTGGTGTTGTCAGCACAGTTGGCGGTGCTGGTGATTTTGGTTTTGCTGGTGTTGGTGTTGCTGATGGTCTTGATGTTGGAGTTGCTTGTATTGTTGACATTGTTGATGTTACTGGTGGTGATGTTACCATTGATGGTATAGGTCTCGGTAATTGTTGGTGTTGTTGCTGGTTTTGGTGTTGTTATTGCTGTTGATGTTGCCTGTAATGTTCATGCTTCTGACATTGTTGGTGTTGCTGTGATGATGTTGTTACTGTTGAGTTTGATGTTGTTGCTGTGATTAATAGTGTTTGGCTGTTTTTGGTGTAGTTGGTGCTGTGCTGATCAACTGTAACGATCTAAACACAATGGATCAGAGAAGAGAAGATCAAGGAATAGATCACGTATGGAGATATAAAGGGATAATCTCTGGGGAAAGCCAGTTCTGCTCAAGGGTTGAGGTTATTACTGCTGCTATTGCAGCAGCACGTGAACCACAACTAAGAGTTGCATTCCTGAAAGCCATGCTACTACAGGAGACGCAGCTATTTTCCGTTTGAATGAATGAGGAGACGCTGTTAATATGTTTGTATACTGGAATATTTAGGTGCTCTCCTAGCAACCTGCATGAGGTTTGTATTGATAGGGCACCGCTGCTTTAGCCAAGCCAAACTGCCGTGCACGGATGGCTTTGTTTGGGAAGCTAGCATTACACCAAGTCATGACGGTAAAGCGTAGGCCTTTACGGCCCAGAGTGAGAGCCAACTAGGTCGCTTTTAAAGACTTTATTGGCTTAGTAATTGGTTTGTTTGCGTGTTCGATGTTTTTGATGTGGCCGGAATGGGAATTGATGATGAAAGAGTTTGTAGTTTTTCCCTTTTCCGCTGTGTTTTCGACAAAAAGTGGAGGCGACTTTAAACATCTCATACTTTGGAAGTCAAAGAGAGCGTTCTTTATTTGCATGTGTGTGTGTGTGTGTGTGTGTGTGTGTGTGTGTGTGTGAGTGTATATGTTTGTGTTTGGAACACACACTGTTTAAACAGCTTGCTCACTCTGTAGCGCTTTCCCAGTCTCCACCGGTTACCGGACATTCAGAGAGAGGGTTCACTGTTTCTCTTTAAGTTCATGTGTTTGTATATAATTTATATAGTTTCTACAGGGGCTCTGCTGATATATCAGTTTGGCCAATAATATCAGCTGATATTTTTACAGATTTATTGGTAGCGACTAAAATTCATCCAATAAAATGCCTATAAAATGCTTTAAACGTGTTTGTTTTGTGATAAAATGAACAGATACTGCTAATGTAAGGAAAATCACACATGAGAAATTGAATGTTTGAACATTTTTACAGCACTTTATAGAGAGAATATAGTCCGCTAAGCTGGCAGACAACAGCTACTCATGTTACTACAGCAGTACAAGCTGGCTGAAAACAAAAACATGTAAAATCTGACCATTAGTGTGAGAATAACATGCATTAACACAAAATAAGCACGTGCTAGTATTTAGAAAATCGTGATATAACCTAATCATGGTGTTATTATGCTATTACAGTATGTCTTTAATGCCACAAAGATATGTGGGGAAGGATCAGTATGACCATACATTAGGTCTTTACCAAAAGATTCACTAGATTAGCCTGTTAGCCTATTAGCAGTCTGCCGAACTGCTTGTTAAACTAAACTGGGCTCTAAGTTAAGATCGGTTTGCTTTGTGTCTTTTACTTTGTTACTGCAAGCGTCCTTGTATTTGTGAGACTGAGCTTTCCTTCTCCCAGCTGGGTTGATACATGAGTTTTCACCTTTTTGAAAGATAAAAAGTTCTCTATCTGCTCCTCCTTCTGCCGTGCTGAGGCTCAGAGTGCATTGGGAGCTTGTGACAGCAAAGCTGATCCGCCCATCTAAAAAGTCTTGGCGAAACGGTTCCTTGTCTGGCTAAATTACAGTGACTGTGTTCTAGAGAGTCCACAGTAACATTACTGTGCTTGTTTAGTATTACGGTATACAAAGTTACTGAATACTGGCACCAATGTAAACACAGTAAAGCTGTATAAGACATTATACACATGGAATGTGGTGTAGGTTATAGATGTGAAGAAAGCCCCTCCTCCCCTTTCACTCTCCTTATCAAATAATGGGGCCAAATCTAATCTCAGCACATTTTCTGAATGGCTGTGGTCTAATTTTGAAATTTCATCTGCATCCTGGGATTTGTTCCCCCTGGAAGTGTTTTGTGGTCAGTTGATCTTATTTTTTGTTACTGGATAATGGTGATTTATGTGTTTTTGTTATTATTTGCACCAATGGTCAATAGCTTTGTTTAAACTGTTGTTATTAATGTTGCTATAATAATACGTCAATACATACATTTTAAATGTGACATTTTTTTAATTTTACAGTGTAACATTTTTAGTGTTGTTCTTTGGTCAATAACACAATTTGTTTAGGTTAGTAAAAATAATAGTGGGGTAACATACCTGTAATAATGATTTGCTTGTTTGTGCTATAAACTAGACCTGTCTGTAGGTTTAGGCAGCATCAGGCTGTAAATGTTAGTCATAGACAGCTGCAGTTTAGCTTTACAGTAAATGGACTTTCCTCTACTGTTTCTACAGTTTCCCGTTTCCCCTGCAAACTGTATGTGAATACATTCAACATCACAGTGTGGACAAACACAGTCTCTGTATGTGACCTGTGTATTTATATACACTCAGTTTGTGCAGCAAAAAAAACTTTCTACACCAGAAACTTTCTCACACAGCTTTTTTAAGAAGTCACAATTTGCTGGGTAGTATTGTCGCTGCACCCCCCCCTCCTTCCCTCTCTCTCTCTCTCTCTCTGCCTCTCCCTCTCTCTTGCTATCTCTCTCTCTCTTTCTGTCTCTGCCTCTCTCTTCCACTGTCTCTCTCTGCCTCTGCTTCTCTCTCCCTCTCTTTCTTTCTCTCTCTCTCTGTCTCTCTTTCTCTCTCTCTCTCTCCCTCTCTCTCCTCTCTCTCTTCCTCTCTCTCTCTCTCTCTCTGTGTCTCTCTCTCTCTTCCTCTCTCCCTCTCTCTGCCTCTCTCTCCTTCTCTCTCCATCTCTCTGCCTCTCTCCCTCTTGCTGTCTCTCTCTCTCTTTCTGTCTCTGCCTCTCTCTTTCTCTCTCTCTCCCTCTCTCTTCCTCTCTCTCTCACTTTTTCTCTCTCTCTCTCTTCCTCTCTCCCTCTTTCTCTTCCTCTCTCTCTGTCTCTCTCCTTCTCTCTCCTGTAATATCTCTATAAATATCTCTCACTCTTTCTATCTTTTTTCTTTTTTTCTTCTCCCTCTTCCTCCCTGTCTCTCTCTCTCTGTCTTTCTCATTCTTTTCCTCTTTCTCTTCTCTCCCTCCCCCCCCCTCTTCTTCTTTCCCTCTCTCCCTGTCTTTCTCTCTCTCTGTATTTGTCTCTCTATATTGGTAATCGTCTCTCTCCCACTCTCTTTGTATATTTCTCTTCCCTCTCTCTCTTCTCTCTCACTCTCTCCACCTCTCTCTCTCTCTGTTTCTTTTTCTCTCTCTGTTTCTTTTTCTCTCTCTGTTTCTTTTTCTCTCTCTTTCTCTTGATTTCTCTCTCTTTTCCTCTCTCTTTCTCTCTATCGCTCTTTGTCACTTTCTCTCCTTTTCTCTCTTTTCTTCTCTCTGTTTTTATCTCTCTTTGTTTACCCCCCCTCCTTCTCTCTCTCTCTTCTTCTGGTTCTCTCTCTCCTCCTGAGTGTCGTAACTGATGGGAGTCTTCATTATAATAGAATGAACAGTTGAGGTCAGCGTTGCTGTGTTATCGCTCTTGTCGTCTTGGTGAGCATTGAGACAAACAGACAACATGTTTTCATCCAGTGTTTTTAAAGCAAGACTGTGAAGTCTGTAATATTCGAACGAGCTCTCTAATCAGTTTGCTGTGTGCTGTGATCGTCCTGACCAATCACAGCTCCAGATGAACGTGTCTGTGGCTTGCAGTCCAACAAAAGTTGATTGTTTTGATCGAAATAATGCTGGTCGATCTTAAGAAGGGAATTCCACTCATCTTTACATACAAATCTGCCTGATTCATTTAGTGAGACAAACGAAGTTTGACTGTACAAAGTCACTCAGGGTGGTTTGGTGTGAAATGGTTTATTGCTGAGAAACTTTCAGACTCAGATTTCTTTACAGTGGTGGTGATGGGAACCAGGGGTCACCATGTCTACAACACAAATATAGCCTTTTTATTCTACAACCCTAAGCTACCAGTGAGCCTACATGAGTTTCTATGGTTTATATGTAAAGTTGGTGATGGTATAACAATTATAAAAATAAAAAAACAGAAAAAATAAGTTTTGCCTTACAAACACCCCACATGTTCCTCTCCACCATTAATATATATATAAAATATGTTAAACCTCTCAAAACTATCATAAAACATTCAAGCAGTGTATTCATAACCATTTTGTGTAATAACTCTCTGTGAGGGAGCTTTTACAGGCATTAAACTCTTCAGACGTCTGGTTCCCATCACTACACTTAAAGAAAAGTCACCTCCATTTATCAGGTGAAGTGTGCAAAAACCACGTTTACGAGTAATCGCACATTTTTGCACATGATCACGTATTTTTTCTTGCGTGAACACAGTTTTTTCACGTGATAACACATTCACACTCGTGTCTTTTTTGTAAGGGCACCACTGTGAACAATTCTGACTCTGTGAGTTTCTCTAGAACAGAGCATTTCACACCAAACCACTATGACTGACTCTGTTTACACTGTAATTATTTAATTATGCAGAAATTTTGAAAAACTTGGAGGATTTCCCCTTTAACTTCAGAGGTTTACATTATTGGTTTCCCAGTGAGTTGTATTGTACTGCGAGGCGTATCACAATCACAATATGTAACGAAGGAATCACAGTAATAGTGTTTTGTCTGTATCGTGAAGCCGTAGTGTGAGAACGTCTGGTCTTGTTGCTGAGCAAAAAAGACAAAATAAAGTTTCGCTATGACATCACTGGAGGGGAATGTCCCTCTTTTAGAACTTTGTTGATCAGTTCAGAACACTTAGCTGCTGTCACCAGAAACGGAGCGCGCGCACACACACACACACACACACACACACACACACACACACACTCACACCCATACACACACACACACACACACACACACACACTCACACCACACTCACACCCATACACACACACACTCACACACCCATACACACACACACACCACACACACACACACCACACTCACACCCATACACACACACACACACACACACACACACACACCACACTCACACCCATACACACACACACACACACACACACACACACACACTCACACCCATACACACACACACACACACACACACACACACACACACACACACACCCATACACACACACCACACTCACACCCATACACACACACACACACACACACACACACACCACACTCACACCCATACACACACACACACACACACACACACACTCACACCCATACACACACACACACACACACACACACCACACTCACACCCATACACACACACACACACACACACACAAACACACACACACACACAAACAGCAGCCCTGGCCTGAAAGATTCATTCATGGCTGTTAAAGCTGAGAAGGTTTACCTTGAATGCCGTTTTGTTGCAGTTTGAGGTAAACAGCAGTATAAAGCTGGGGAGCTAGAAGTCTCGTCCAATACAGCGTTCCTCACACTCCGATTTGAAATCTGATCAGACTGCAGGTGGTGAAGAATGAGCAGATATACTGATTTATGTGAAGTTCTTTTGTCTCGCACATGCTGTTCTTGGACAAAACAGATCACCTCCTCTGAGATACAAGCCCAGATAACGCAGCATCCCTCACCAGACTTTAAATAGTGTTAAAACCACTGAAGTGTCCACTTCTGGAGTGTAACTCACCTAGAAATGCATTAACAAAGTAATTTGGCCCTCGATCTCACCCTCCAGATGATACTACATCATCAGAGACCTTTAGCTATGTTAGTTTTTGTGTTTAACTGTCTGAAAGGCTGCATAGCTGCTTCATTTAAATGTCTAATAAAGAAAAAATAAACCTGAAAGGGAAAGTTTGTGAACCAACTTTAAGTTGGCTTGACAAAGACAAAGTTTGGCTTGACAAAATTTAAAAAGGCTGTTGCTATGCAATCTCGGGTGGTTGCTAAGATGTTCCTTGGCCATTGCTATGCAATTCCAGGTGGTTGCTAAAGTGTTGCTCAGCTGTTGCTGTGCAGTTCCAGGTGGTTGTTGAGGTGTTGCTCGAACATTGCTGTGCAATTCCAGGTGGTTGCTAAGGTGTTGCTCGGCTGTTGCTATGCAGTTCCAGGTGGTTGTTAAGGTGTGTCTCAGCCATTGCTGTGCAATTCCAGGTGGTTGTTAAGGTGTTGCTTGACCATTACTGTGCAATTCCAGGTGGTTGTTAAGGTGTTCCTCAAACATTGCTGTGCAATTCCAGGTGGTTGCTAAGGTGTCGTTCGGCTATTGCTATGCAGTCCCAGATGGTTGCTAAGGTGTGGTTTGGCCATTGCTGTGCAATTCCAGGTGGTTGCTAAGGTGTTGCTAGGTGGTTGTTGCTATGCAGTTCCAGGTGGTTGCTAAGGTGTACATACTGTGCATTGGTCTGTTGGCTTTTCTGATAATATATGAAGCAATTAGTATGATAACCAGAGGAATATGTCACAGTAAAGAAAAATAAAAAAAACTGGATTGATTGCTGTAGTTGCGACTCACGAAATGGGTGTACAAGCCTGTTCTGAGGTGTCACTGAGAGAGACCTATCTGTAAAATTCTAAGCTAAAGAAGAGCGGGTGCATTGAATGCATGAAGACGCGTAAATGTCTGTAGCTGGCCTGAGTGGCTGCAGCAGCAGTTAAACCAGCAGCGCATTTCGCTACCTTATCAATATTATGCAATTATTAGCTTGTTGTGCTGTAAAACATGTAACTGTTATCTGACCAACCAGCCTGGAATGTACTGGGAGCCGCAGCAGGAGTAGCTTTAAACATTCAAATGGACACTTTTGACATTTTGTTTTTTCCGTTGTAATTTCTATGAATATTTAAATGTCAGATTTTATTTACAGCCATAGCTGTTTAATTATTTCTCACTCAGAGCTCATTGAAACAAGTAGAGTATACGGTTTACCCCACACACTCACCAGTTTTGTCAGATGCAGATTCTAAACTTTTAATATATACCACATTTGTGTTTGTATGTACAAGAGGAGTCTGCCCTGCCATGGACTGGCGGCCTGTCCAGGGTGTATCCTGCCTTCCGCCCAATGACAGCTGGGATGGGCTCCAGCACCCCACCGCGACCCAGAAGGATAAGCGGTTTAGATGATGTGTGTGTGTGTGTGTACAAGAGGAAATATTTTATTGTGATTTGATCAAAAAATATATAATTATTATGATTCTGATCAGATCATGTTTTTTGATGAATTCTTGTTGTTTTGTATGGTGAGAAAACATCCTTTACATTTTTTAACAAACTGTACACTTTGAATTGTATTTAAATAGGTAGCCTAATTAACAATAACTACGAACTGTAAGGGTTAAACTATGTCCTGTAATGAAGGCTGAATAATGCAGAGATTAGCTAGTGTTTCAGTTTTTTACAGTGTACATTTTATGTTTACAGTAGAAGGTTTTTACATGTCAAGATTTTTGTTTTTCTACTGTTTCTAGTTTTTTTTTGTGTGTGTGTGTGTGTGTGTGTGTGTCTGTGTGTGTGTGTGTGTGTTTGTATGTGTGCGTATTGTTTGTGTATGTGCGCGTGTGTATGTGTGTGTGTATACACGCATGTGTGTGTGTGTGTGTGTGCGTGTGTGTGTATGTGTGTGTGTGTGTGCGCGTGTATTTTACATAGTGGCCAGTTTTTTTTATCATGTATACTTTTAGCTGATGACTCTTTGAGCTGGTAAAAATACCTCTGTTTCCTCTTTAAATATGAACCCATTCCCACTGTCCAGTGGCCTTCAGGAGAAAAGTGCGAGCTTCAGTCTGCCAGCACACACACACACACACACACACACATATACACACACACACACACACACACACATATACACACACACACACACACACACACACAAAAACACACACTGCAGGTGTTTTGGCTTATCATGCCCACTCAGTTTAATACAGCAAGCTGGGAAACATGGCTGGTATTAAAATAATGTGTGTGCGCGCGTGTGTGTGTGTGTGTGTGTGTGTGTGTGAAACAGAGAGAACGCATCCAAGTTGGCAGTGTTCATAATGGTGGCAGGTTTTATAAGAATGGCCTGCAGTGTGTTTGATTCCAAGCTGGAGATTTTAGAAGAATGGCTTTCTGTGTGTGTGTGTGTGTGTGTGTGTGTGTGTGTGTGTGTGTCTTCTACATGTTTTCCATCTGACTTGAGAGTTGCTCTGCTCTGTTCTTTTTTCTTTTCTTATCTCATGAAACACACACATATATAGATATATGTCCTTATATGTAAATGGAACTGATTTTAATGTACAGTACTGGGCAAAACTCAGAGACCACCATTCATTTGTGATTTTTTCCACTAAAAACAGCCATTTTGACAAGTTGTTAATTTTCCAGGAGAAAACAAAAGATTTAACGGAAACTTACACAGAAGTCACAGCAACTAAATGTAATACAGATTTTCAGTATTTATTATGACCACCTTTTATCTTCATGACAGGAGACTTGGTTTCAGTCTTTTAAATAAACCTGCAGGGATATTTTTCTGCACCAAAGGTTCAATCTTCAGCTTTTCCCTGATGCAACTAATCCCGAACACATTCCGTAATGTTGAGGTTTTCAGATCTCAAGCAAGCGTGGAGCTTGACTTTCTCCTCTCTCAGCTAAGTGCTGATAAGTGCTGCTTATCTGATGGGGACAGTGTTGGTGGTCTACCAGGTCTGGCAGGTGGTTGTTACGAGTTCCATTTTCAATCATTTTGAACTCCAGTTTGGGAAATTTCTGTTTTCACTTATTTAACATAATTTTTTTTAACTTAACAGAAAATTTCATTTAAAATCCAACACTGATGGGAAAATATTTGTCATTGTTTCACATTCATACAATCATGTAATGCAGTAATGTAATGCAAACTAATTATGTAATTACATAATTACATGTGAACAGTACAGCAACATGACAGTAACCCCTGTAGAGTTGTAAGGGTTAGTTTACCGTCTTCATCAGCCGTCTCTGTTAAATATACTACGTACTGCGTCTGCAGTGATTTCATCAATCAGCTTGTTCCAACAAATTGATATATAAAGATATCAGCACATAGTCTGTGTAAACATGCCATCTCTGTGTGTATGTTTAGAGCTGTCTGAGCATGATTACCCAGCAGTGGAGGTATGACGGGTATGTTGGCCTGAAAGTCTCTCTCTCTCTCTCTCTCTCTCTCTCTCTCTCTCTCTCTCTCCCTCTCTCTCTTTCTCTCTGACTGGGTAGAGAGCCATTAACCCAAAGCTTAGGTCCCCATTAACATTTCAAAACCATATTTGAAATCACTGGAAAAAATTGAGCAAAGCTCGAATTAATATATTTGTACAATGTGGCTAAAATAATGCACAAAAACATGTTTTTTCAGGTTGTTCTGGCTCCTGGCATACATACCTCCGCAACAAGGGAGGGCTTTTGCTGGTACCAGTAAGCCGACTTGCTCTTTTTATTGAAGGGCGAGACTTTCCTATAAACAGACGCAATGTTGAAAGTTATCCCATTCATTTTTCAAGCTGGTAGTCTCCTCCTTTATAATGTCTCTGTTTATTCTCTGTGTAGTAGTGCTAATCTGAAATCTTGGTCATGTTGTCTGCCAGTGAAAGCAGTTCCATGCACAATGTCTCCTGGCCCTAGATCAGTCTGTTTGATAACTAAATGATGTAAATGTTAGGCTGGTGTGCATGGTGTAAGTTTCACGCAACTTTAGTTGCTTGATATACATACAAAACTACATTCGATTTGCATTGCGTAATGCAGCAGCTCCCTCAGCTCACTTAAAACTAATTTTTATCTTCAGCCTCAATTGCAACCACCACAAGTTTGTGGAACAAGCTTTATAAAATAGCCAATCAAAACTTCAGAAAAGTGCAGTGCAATGACAGGAAACACTATCACTTCAGCTGCAATAACACTGCTTTTTGGCTTAACTAGTTAGCTAGCCAGCTGGCGTTAATGTCTGAAAAGCTACTTGTGGCAGCGTTTCTTGCAGCTGTACTTCCTTGAAATTGACATGAAAGTCAAAATGTGTGTATAATGTAAAGTGTCCTGCAATTCACTTGAAACTCATTTGAAACAGTTGCAACCGCCTCAATATTGCGAAACTTTGTTTCAAGGAACAGCCAATCAGAAGTGGGCATGGGTCAGAATTTTTAAATATTTGAATATTCAGTGTAATATAAGTGTAAAAGTATAAATATATATAAAATATAAGTGTACAAAGCGAATAGTAAATTAGTATGTTTTAATTATCTAAATGAGCTTTTCTCTAATTTTGTATGTTCTCACCTCAAAACCAAGAGCTGTCTGAACTCTATACTCCACCAGGAGGCAGTGTAGAGCCAACGTCTGACATTGTAGTCAAAGTTTCTTATCTGTTCAGTCCAAAGAAAGAAGCATAGAAGGACAAAAAAAGCGGCTAAACACACTAGACGAGGAGCTCCGCACCATGCCACAGGGTGTCTGTGGTGTTGGGTCGTAGATAATAGGACGCATGAGCATACTGCCCTCACGTTCAGAGAGGAGGATAAGACGTAGTAAGAAGAACCCAGAGACCACAGTTTCAGAACTACGCAGCTTAGTCGAATCTCATCCACTGTAAGACGCCACCTCTGTAAACAGAAGCTTTTTGGAAGACTTCCATAAAAGAGGCCTTTCCTAAGATGAAGCCACAAACTGCAGCCCCTAAACTTTATAAAATGCCACTGGAGCTACAGATGGAATTGTGTGGTGTGGTCAGATGAGACAATAATTGAACTTGGTCACACACCCCATCGTTACGCTTGACGAAAATAAGGGACTGTATGCAATAAAAAGTGCCTGACAGCCTCTGTCAAATCTGGTTATGGATCATTGATGCTTTGGGCTGTTTTGCTGCTCGTGGTCAAGGGGCTCTTGTGAAAATTAATAGTATGATGAATTCCAATACATACTAGGAGATTTTAGCCCAAAACCTGTCTGCCAAATCTGGCTGAAACTGGCAGCATGTGGCCCTCTTAGCAAGATAATGACCCCAAACACACATCAAAATCCACACAGAAATGGTTTCAGGAGCACAAAGTCAAGGTTTTGCAGTGGCCCTCTAAGTCTCCAGATTTAAACACAGTTTGAAACCTGTGGTGTGTATTAAAGAGGGCAGTCCACAAGTGAAGACCCAAGAATATCAAGGAACTACAGATGTTCTGCATGGAGGAGTTTCTAAGATCCCTCAACAAGTGTTCTCCAAGCATTACAGAATGCTGTTATTCTCGACAGGGGATTCTTCACCAGATATTAATAATGATGCCAATTTTTTATACGTTTTTTCAAAAACAAAAGTGTTACTAAAGAAAGTTTCTTGTTCCAAAAACATAGAGCAAAGATAATTTTAATTTACAGAAGTAAGTAATCTTAAGCTGTTCTGTCTTGTGTCCTATATGTACCAGAAATAGTCATAATTAAATTTGTATGACCATTTTTAAATCTTTTTTTATTCCTTAAAATCAAACATGCTGTTTTGCCTTTAAGACTGATAGCAGCAGTGGAGGTATGACGGGTATGTTGGCCTCTCTCTCTCTCTCTCTCTCTCTCTCTCTCTCTCTCTCTTTCTCTCTGACTGGGTAGAGAGCCATAAACCCAAAGCTAAAGTCCCCATTAACATTTCAAAACCATATTTGAAATCACTGGAAAAAATTGAGCAAAGCTCGAATGAATAGTTTGTACAATGTGGCTAAAATAATGCACAAAAACATGTTTTTTCAGGTTGTTCTGGCTCCTGGCATACATACCTCCGCAACAAGGGAGGGCTTTTGCTGGTACCAGTAAACCGACTTACTCTTTTTATTGAAGGGCGAGACTTTCCTATAAACGGACACAATGTTGAAAGTTATCCCATTCGTTTTTCAAGCTGGTAGTCTCCTCCTTTATAATGTCTCTGTTTATTCTTCTTATAATTCAATTTGTATGACCTTTTTTTATTCCTTAAAATCAAACACGCTGTTTTGCCTTTAAGACTGATACATGTAAATGAGCTCTGTTCTGATTGGCTGTCCTGTATTGCGCCTCATTTGAAAAACAGTAGGTGAAACAGTAGTTATAATTACAGTGTGAATGGGCGGGGCTAAACTGCTAGGCTGAAATAGGCGGATAGTTTTTTGTGACATCACAGAAACAGTGCATTCACAACTGGCTGTGTTCACAGCTTAGTTTCCATGTACAGACTGGGGACGTAAACAGTACCTTTTGAAACTTTAACACTGTTTACGTACCACATCAAACGTTTATTTGAAGAACGGGGGGAAAATTTGTTTTTCCCTTTAAAAATATTCTTTAGTTTTGCAACCTGCAAGTCCTGAAAGTTTCACCACATAAAGCCAGTCTTAGCCTCTCCATAAGGAAGTGCTTGGAAAGCAAATCGTGCAGGTTGGCAGCCACAGAGGAGTGTGTTTGGTGAGAGGAGCTACATGTGCAGGCACTTTTCGTCTTCAGCCATTACAGTAAAGCTGCAGAGCAACCAGCCCTCCTTCTCCGAAACCTTCATACCTGCATTCTTCTGAATCTTTAACCACATGTGTGTGAAATACTTCAAAACGTAGCATTTTTTCCATCTCTTTCCACCCTGTGCACACACACACGCACACACACACACACACACGCACACACACACACACACACACACACCTTCTCACTCGCTTTCCTTTTCTCTCGCTCCTGGAGAAAAATATTCAATGTTGCCTTTGTTTTGGAATGCGTGCGGCCTGCCAGTTTCCAGCTGTAGGAAATCTCCTTTAAAGATTTGGAGTTTATTTAAAGACCGTGGGTCATTTTCAAGGAGCGGATAAATGCAGCATTAATACGGCAGTTCTGACGAGGATTAGCTGACCATAGATCAGTTCTTTGTATTATGAGAAGCTTCATAAATCAAAATGTCCAATATGCATTGGGGAGAAAGAGAGGGTGGGTGGACTAATCCAGTCCTGACCCTGCCACTGTTTTCAGCCATGTGGTGAACTTTTGTCCAGGTTTATAGATAACAGAACGTCACACTGTGTCAGAAACCATATAAGCATTTTTTTTAAGATTATTTAACAGCTTGACACAGTTTGGGGCAAGTGTGTGATGATTTAGGCCTGCAGTTTGCAGGGCTAATTGTTGGAGGATAAGCTTCCATTATGTGTTAGCTAGATTAGCCTCATAGCTCCAGTGCAAAAATAAAGAAGGAAACGTCATGCTGTGGCTTGTTGATTATATTGATTATATTATATTGATTACATTCAGGGTGCTACTGAACATTTATGGCTAAACTTCAGGAACCTTCAGTACGTGCTATACATTTTTACTTGTCTACCAGTCTTTCAAAAACGTATTTGACTACCTATTATTGCCATGTTGAAAAAACATCAGGGGCGTTCACACGCACTCAATAATCCGATAACTGCAGAAAATCGGATTTTGTCCGATCAACAATCAGATAATAGGGAAGCTCCGGGTCTACATGAGTCAGGCAGTAATCGGATTCCTGCTTTGCAACCGAAATAAACCCACAGAAGAAGACGTGACATAAACATAATGTAAAACTCAAACTTCATTTTTTTTTTAAACATTGTGCCACTTTACCTGAAAATATACATCGTCTAGAAGATGAAGAATATTTATATCCTTCATTTCATCAAGCATGTAATGTTTTGCTGCGTCTCGCGGCAACACTGCCTGCTTATTTCCGGTACCGCCGTCTGTTTTGCACATGTGCAGACTGAGAAATCTGAAAGAAATCAGAGTAAGAGTTCACATATTTACAGATGTGCATTTCTGATGTGTATTTCAATACGTTTCAGTCTCAGGCGCTCTGCCATCGATACACTGTACAGAAATAAAGATTCTGTGCAGGTACATTTTTCAATCATCATAGTACAAACAATGTAAATGTACACTCAAAGGTACAACAATGGTTTTAAGGTCCAATTGTGTACATTAAATACGTTATTCCAGGTGAAAAGTACATATTTGTACCTTTTCATAACTTAATATTTTAAAACAGAGCTATAAAATGAAAAGCCTGGAGACGAGACGGGGTTTGTGGAGTCAATACAACTTAAAATCTAATTTTAATAGATTATGATACAGTTATATTCCCTGACTAAGGTACTGAGATGCACCCTCGAGTGACAAGAGGGGTCCTGCGGTGACAGTTTCACACCTTTTTTCTGAGAGTGTACATAGACTATCTGATGTAAACTGCACGCTAAAACCTTGATCACTCTCAGAAGCTCACTTCTCACAGAGATGCTACAGAGTGAGATGTAAAAAACTTACATTATAGCTATGTAACTTAAGCACAGCTGGTGTATTTGGTACCAGAACCTCTGCTGTAAATTATATACTATAGTGCATCTGAGCCAGACACAAGCTGTGAGTATAACAATGCAGACAGACTCACAGACAGACTGTGATCTTTATAATGTCGCAGGCTTTAGTACACATATTTACAAGGGAGGAATCTGATCCCTAATATTTCTTTTGCTCTGATAGGCTTCGTGAATACTGACCTTGACTTTGAACCTGGCAGGCTTCTCCTGTATCCCCTCCACCCCACCCTTTCACAGGCACGCACACACAGTGGGAACACAGTGGATCTGTGAAATCCATTAGAGCAGTTCTTGGCTCACAGAGCGGGTTAGAAAATGTTTGGCCTGCATGTTCCTGTGTGTCAGACGCAGCTTTAATTTTCTCTCCAACAAGTGTTGATTTGATTTATCGTGGATTAGCAGGTGCACAATATCCGAAAAATCAACTTATTTTGGGATTTTGTGTGTTATTTTGCTGTTAGTTCGGCCTCTACATTCACCGAGCACTTTATTAGGAACACCTGTACGCCTACTCAGTCATGCAGCTGTGTAATCAGCCAATCGTGTTGCAGCAGTGCAGTGCAGAAAACCATGCAGAAACACGCCAGCAGCTTCAGGATTTTGAGGTTTGTAGATGATAGTCCTTTTTATCCGGTATGGATTTTAGCTGCGGACAGGTACCGTGTAGGTGTGTTGGGAGGTAAATATACATGTTTTAAACCCCTTAAATCTGCTGGACATAATTTAATTTAATATTTAAAGTTTAACTTAATTAATTTAATATCAGAATATTTTCACAGTGTCCTGGTTTCAGGTGATATTTGGGCTTCATTAATGAATTTAATTAGCTCCTGCTTCCTGAGGGCTGTTACTCTAAACAAATGATCAACTGTTTTGTTCTGTTTTCATCTCTTTTCAGACATTTTCAGACAGGAAAATTGCTATTTATTTAGTTTTTGAACTGTTCTTCCGAAACAATCTGAGACACCCAGTAAATGACCTACATCACAGTTAATCCCTTAAATACCAGGCTTAGACGGAGGTATTTGACAATAGTAACTGAATGATTTACAGCAGTGACTGAATAATTAATAGTAGTTACTAATAAATTATGGTAGTTACTTGATTGTTTATGGTACTTAATGAATAATTTATAGTAGTTACTGAATCATTTATAGTACATAATAATTTGTAGTTGTTACATAATACTTTTGTAGTTACTTTAATTTATAGTAGTTACTGAATAATTGTAGTATTTACTGACTCATTTATACTAAGTTCTGAATAATTTATGGTAGTCACTGAATAACATATAGAAGCTAAAGAGTAATTTGTAGTTGTTACTGAATTATTTATAGTGCTTAATAAATGATTTATAGTGCTTGATGAATGATATAGTAGTTAATGAATCATTTGTAGTTAATGAATCATTTATAGTAGTTACAAAATCATTCATAATAGTTAATATTTATAGTAGTTACTGAGTCTTTATAATAGTTAGATAACCGTTTATAGTAGTTAATAAATACTTTATTGTAGTTACTGAATCAATTGTAGTAGTTAATGAATAAGTCATAGTAGTTACTTAAGCACTTGTAGTAGTTACTGAATCATTTGTAATGCTTGATGAATGATTACAGTAGTTATTGAATCACTTATAGTAGTTACTGAATCATTTATAATAGTTAATATATTATTTATAGTAGTTATTGAATCATTTATAATAGTTAGAGAATCACTTAGTACTTAGTGAATGGTTTATAGTAGTTACTGAATCAATTGTAATAGTTTCTGAATAATTATAGTAGTTACTGAATCATTTATAGTGGTTAATGAATAAGTTATAGTAGTTACTTAAGCAATTATAGTAGTTACTGAATCATTTGTAATGCTTGATGAATGATTACAGTAGTTATTGAATCACTTATAGTAGTTGCTAAATCATTTATAATAGTTAATATATTATTTATAGTAGTTATTGAATCATTTATAATAGAGAATCACTTATAGTACTTAATGACTGGTTTATAGAAGTTACTGAATCAATTGTAGTAGCTTCTGAATAATGATAGTAGTTACTGAATCATTTATAGTGGTTAATGAATAAGTTATAGTAGTTACTTAAGCAATTATAGTAGTTACTGAATCATTTGTAATGCTTGATGAATGATTATAGTAGTTATTGAATCACTTATAATAGTTACTAAATCATTTATAATAGTTAATATATTATTTATAGTAGTTATTGAATCATTTATAATAGAGAATCACTTATAGTACTTAATGACTGGTTTATAGTAGTTACTGAATTAGTTGTAGTAGTTTCTGAATAATGATAGTAGTTACTGAATCATTTATAGTGGTTAATGAATAAGTAATAGCAGTTACTGTAGCATTATAGTAGTTAATGATTTATAGTAGTAACTGTAAAATTTATGGTAATTATGGAATAATAAGCTTTAACAGCTGAATAATTTGTCTACAGTGTAACAGGTTAACAGTGTCACAGTCTAATAGAATACACTATAGAGTCTGACTACAGTTCAAGAGTTCATAGTACTTTTATATTTACACTCCATCTCTCTCTCTCTCAGGGTCTAACTCTCTCTCTCTCTCTCTCTCTTTGTTCTGTGGGATCACGGCTGGAAAATCAAGTTAGGAAAAACTCTCTCTCTATCAGGTCTATGTGGTTTCCATTCATGCATGCAAAAAAAGACTTTAGGGAGGAACAGCCTGTTCAGAATATCTGTCTGTACAGACTGTGTGTCTGTGTGTGTGTGTGTGTATGTGTGTGTGTGTGTGCCGGAGAGAGAGTATATTAGAGAGTAATAGACTGACACATGCTGTTATTTGTTGTGTGAGGAATTCGTTTGATACCTGTATGTCTTGCTTTAGCGTACGTGTGTGTGTGTGTGTGTGTGTGTGTGATTGAAAGAGGTCTAAAGCTGTAGTTTAGAAAATTGTCTGTCTGTGTGGAGCTCAGCAATTAAGCCAGCATGCGCAGACTGTAACCACAGTCTAACAGCAGAGAAACATCCAAGCTGAAGTTCTCACTGAAATTTCCGTTCCACCTTAAACGGTGCAGCACTTGCTTTTGGCTGGATTTACAGAGAAACTTTCATGCAACTAGTTGCATGTTGTAAGCTGCATGCTGCTTCATTTCTTTGTAGTCTGGCAGCTTCATGAAGCAATTCAGAAACAAGGTTTCACACAGCATCAACTCCACTAGACAGCAGCGACTCCACAACTCCACCCATTAGCAGCTCATGTTTTTTAATAGATTGGACTGTTAAATATATATATATATATATATAGAGAGCATCTTTAACACGTTTTTAACATTTGCATATTCATATTCACAGATTTTTTATTGTGTGTGATACATGTAAATTGTCATGTACAGGTACAACATCCCCCCGTTAAATTACTTTTTTAATTTAAATGACACACTTTGTTGGGAATAAACATAAATATGGCAGTAATTCAGCAGTAATTGTGCATTAAAAAGTGTGCTCTCTGTAGAGGATGCGTTAACTTAGGCCCAATCTCATTTCACCCCTCACCCCACCACTTAGCCCTTAGCCCTCCGTTTTGCATGTTCAAGTATAGGGGTAGGGTGTCCTGAGTCTTGCTGAGATAGAGGGGTAGTGCGAAGTAAAGAAAAGAAAATCCGGCTGCGCAAGCGACCAAAGAAACCCACGAATGTGAGTATTTCCTCTGTTTCAAAATTATGATAATCAGTGTATTATCTTCGTTTAGTGTCGTTTCAATGTATTATGGTCCTTTTCTTCATAACAAGTATAAAGTCGCTAATAGTATGCTGATAGCTAGATCTCGGTAGCTAGATAGCTACCTAAATTACCTGCTCCACCTTAAATAGTCCAGTAGTTCTGACGCCTGAAGTGCCAGAATGTAACTGCTGCTCCATTTAAGGTGGAGCAGGAAAATTCAAACAAGAAGCTGGTGAATATCTGACTTCAGCTTCGTATCACTGAAGAGTCAGGAGTGGGCGATAATAAATAATTGCCCCTTCCCACTTTGAAGGTCTATGATGTCCTAAATGTAACTAAAGCCCAGCAGTGAGGAGCTGAACTTTACCCTCCTCTGCTGTCACTGCAGACTGGCAGGGTCGCCTACAGAGCAGCGCTGGTAGCTGTTAATGAAGTAATGCTCTTTTTTATTTGAGGGTCCCGTTTCATAGTAGGAGGATTTCAGTCACTACCCCTTGTATCTCACTTCCAAGGGAAAAGGTGACACTCGAAAACGAGGGATAGGGGTAATTTTCCTTATTTTACTTAGAAAATCATCAAAACACACCTTTGACCGGGGCGCCCAAACTTTTGCATTAGCCTGCTAGTTAAGCCAGCAGGTCATAGAAACTTGACCATTTGAATGATGTTGTTTGAGATGATCTCATGATGCAACTTGTTTCACAAAATTGAGATGGTTGTTGCTGCTGAGTTTCAAATGAGTTGCAGGAAGCTTTACATTGTGCGAGTTTCTCCAGCCTGCACAGGCGCCAGGATGTAAATGCTGCGCCCTCTAAGGTGGAACGGAAAATTCGGATAAGACGCTGCCTAATAACAAGTCATCTTCAGCCTCGTAGAGAAACAGTCAGGGGTTCTGGCCTCTCTCTTATATCTGTGATTACTAAACCACTTACGCTGTGACATCACAGACTGCTCGGCAGCAGCGCTGCTCAGGCCTCAGTGGAGACGGTTAAAGTAATTAGAAAATGATGGACTGTACTGGGGCTTTCCACTCCACTTTCTCCTTTAGATCTGCTCTCTATTTCTCCACTACTCTAACCACTGTCTCTCCTCCCTCCCTCTCTTCTTCTCTCTCTTTCTCTGCGTGCTGATTTCCTATGGTGTGTTGGCTTTTCTCTATGGACTTAACTTACTTCTCTTTTTCTCTGTTCACTCTTGAAATATGCAGACTGTTCCGTCTCTTTTTCCCAGCACTACTATAGTGTTTTCCTGCTGTTCAATAGGTAAAAATGGATTTTTTGTACAGAGATGTGGATTTTTTTTGCTGTTTTGCTGTCAAAAGTGTCCTATAATCAGTAGTAGTGCACTCACAAATACACTAATGATGATTTGACTTGTCTGTTGTATCTATCAGAAAAGTGGTGCAATTCATATCGTATCAAAATGTTTGCATAATTCAGTCGTTGAGATGTAAATAAGGTCATTCAGAGTGTTTTAATGCTAAATGGTGTGTTGTAGGGCAACTTACCGATTTCTTCACAGTGGTGGTGATGGGAACCAGGGGTCACAATGTCCATAGCACAAATATAACTATTTTATTTACTATCCAGAACCACCAGTGAACCTACTTGTGTCTTCTGAGTTTTAGATGTAATGTTGATGATGGTAAAATGGTGGAAAATCTGTATAAATAAGTTTTCTTTGGGGGCTGTTTTGCCTTATAACACTCTGCCTGTTAAAATGGCTTTTAAAAAATATGTTTCTGAAAAAAATTCTTATCTCAAAACTAAACGCAAAACAGTGTCAGGGAATAACTTTCATTGAGGAGGCATTAAACTTTTCAGATATCTGGTTCCTATCACCACCACTGTAAACAATCCTGACTCTGTAAGTTTCTCCAGAATGGAGTGTTTCATCAAACGACTGTGAATGACTTTGTTTACATTTCAACCATTTATTTATGACATTTTGAAAATTCAGTGGAATTCCCCTTCAGTTATCAGTGAATTGTGTATTTTAGGCATGTCTCTGTCTGTGTGTGTGTGTGTGTGTACCTGAGTGTGTACGAGACACCCACACATACACACACGTATGGTTTGTATATAGTGGTGTGATGAAACCTCCAGCTAATCTTAGTAATCAGTCTCCATGGTAACATATCCACTAGCAGTGCTGACCAATGTGTCTCAGGTGAAGTTTGACTGAGGAAGGCTGAAAGAGACGAGGCCTGTCAGCACTATGCTAAAGCTAACTTTCTTACCTGTCTGTGTGATTATCTGGGAAGTGGAGGCTCACGCTAGTGGCTGAAAATGGCTGTGAAGTCTGATTTGTTAGAACGCCTGCTGTGATTCACAGTTTAGTCCTGTTAGCTGTGTTAGTTGGTACTAATAAGCAGAATGTGCACAAAGATGTGAACTAAGGGTGACTTAATTGTGCAAGGTGTTCATTTTCCTGTAACCCAGAAGCTCAAGCACTCTGTGTAAGTTAAGGACAGAGAGAGGTCAGCGAGTTCACTCAGCTTTAAACCGATATTTCTGCCAGAAAAGCAATTTGCACAGTTTTCCACCCCTTAGTTCAAATGCAGTCAATCAACCCACACGTGTTTGGTGTTTGAAGGTTGTTTTTAGTGTTGTTCTGGAGCTACAAGACCAATCAAAATCACTTTAATAGACACTGGCATGTCCTAGGAAATTGCTATATATATATATATATGTATATATATATATATATATATATATATATATATATATGCATGTAAACATATGTTTATACATAAACACACACATATAAATATATATATATATGTATATATATATATATATATATATATATATATATATATATGTGTGTGTGTGTGTGTTTACGCCTAAGTTTCTTTTTTGATAGCTTTTGGTTTGAATATCCTGTTCCACCTTAAATAGAGTGGCAGTTTCATTTTGCAACCTGTATACATACCTCAATATAACCATTTAAGGTGGAAGAAGAAATTTGGATAAGTTAACTTTTTAAATGGCTCGGTCGAATTTCTTTTGCTCGAATTTCTGCTTGCCTCTGTCCATCAAACACTGGTGGAATCTGGAAAATATGAATCATTTGTGCTTTAGTTTTAGCTGGTCCACCGCTTTTTCCATGTACTAGGCCTTGACCACAGTGTCGTCTGATGCAGCTGACCCAGTCAGGCAGCTTCTAAGGTGGTACAAGAGGAAACAGAAGCACGGTAAAAGCTCTGGTGTTCGTGTTAGGCTAAGGCTAACCCCAAAAGACTGGCCATTTCTTTTTGTTCGCTGCCTCAAAAACACAGTGGACTGCTTCAGATGCAACAGACTAGACAGCGGAGGGTGATCGAGGGTCTTCTGTGTCTTAATTTTCACTTGAAACATGACTGAAACATCTCTGTCTTAGCTATTCAGCTAAACAGGCTAACATTAGTGTGGTTTACGCTGTTTGTATGTCGTGTTGTCGCTTAGTTGTGGCATACTGGTATAACGGTTATAACTCAAAGCTGAGGAAGAATTTCAACAGCCCACTACCCTGAACTGTGTTAAAGTCATGAAATTACACATTTTTGAACGCAACTACACACGAAACCCTGCCTGCGTAGCTGGAAACATCTGCGTTTCACGTCCTTGCATGAAGTATGTTTTGGGCATTGGGGTGCAGTTTGCACAATGCTAACCTGTTAGCTAAAAGCTTCTATATTTGTTAGCTGTATTAGCCTCGCCGCAAGGGGTGGGCAGTATGGCAAAAATATTATGTCACCATATTTCAAGACATTTTCAGGGTACACAAGTTGCATCACAATATTCAGTTTTTCTGTAGTGCCACATTTCAAAAAATACTATAACGATAGTAATAAACATACAACTACAGTGATTTTTATCAGAGACGTTATAAATAAGGAGACCGGCTACGGGTTGAAATATGAATAGGAAAGCTCATAACACTCAACATGGCGTCTGTTTACAGAGTAAGTCCCGCCGTTCAAGAAAAAGAGCCAGTCAGCTTGCTGGCTGGGTTGTGATGTGAACATCCGCGCAAGCATAGTAGCCAGAACAACCTGAAAAAAAAAACGTTTTTTGTGCGTTACTGAGCCAAACGCTACAAACTGTTTATGAGGTTTTTGTCAGATTGTATCCGTGATTTCAAATTTATTAAAAATAAGTTATCAAATATGTTTGAAATGGTAATTTGACCTTCGATTAAGAATGTTTAGGTCTCCCCTCATTCAGCGAGGTAGGAGTCTGGGGCCGTATTACAGAAACGTCCTGTCTGTTTGTCTTAACCTAAGATCTGACAGGTCAGGATAAGATTTTTTACGAATTCGTATTATAGAAGCGAATCTGATCTTAATTTAAGAATCTTATCTCATCTTACAGCATCTTTTCTTATCTCAAGTTAAGAAATGTTCAATCTCGATCAAAGTCGACAATCAACTGTCTTATCTTACCTAGCAACCGACCACACGCACAGCTGAAACAATAACACGTAATCAAAGTACTGAAGTTAGTTAGCCAGACAGCTAACGTCAGCTACTGTTACTGAGGTAAAAAAAGGGTCCAACAGACTGAAGCGCGATAAACTTGGAGTCAAGAATATCGCGACAGTGCTTGTGACTTAATTTATCACCATAATGTTAAAATATATAAATATAATATTTAAAAAATGTAGAAAAATTGGTCATCCTGTCCACCCCTGCTCGTAGCTCCTGTGCAAAACTGAAGTAGCAAACTTCAGTCACTAAACACGTCTTGGCTGATCGACTACGTTTTGAGTAAGAGGGAAAATTGTGTAAATCAGATTTTTAGCTGAACCGTCGCTTTAATAGGAGTTAGTAGTCAGCGCTCGCCTCCTCTCTTGTCCCTTCGCCGCTCGTCAAAGAGCAGCACAGATTCCAGCTCAGTGAGAGATGAGGCCAGTTCAGCCGCTGATCCCCTCTGGAGCCGGAGCTGTGTGTGGTTGTGGTTGTGTGTGGGTGAGCGGTTGATTTTGGCAGCGTGTAAAAGTCGCAAGGACGTCAAAGAAGTTTATTATGACAGAGAGGGTGTGGGTCTGACTCACAGCTAATCTGTCTCTCTCTCTCTCTCTCTCTCTCTCTCTCTCTCTCTGTCTTTGTCCGGCTGTGACACAGTTCTTGTTGTTGTGTTTTTTTACTCCACAGAAATTGAGGGTATTTATATTTATATGGGGTGAATCATACAGGAATCATGTTTTATACAGTCTCTGTTAACATCATATTAGTTGAAGACGTGTTCACACACAAACAAGTTTGGAATCACTCGCCACATTAACAGTTTTTCTTATTTTATATACAAAAATAGCTTAAACAGTGTGGATTTAAATAGGAAAAACTGTTCACCGAGGCATTTTGGGACATTTTATTCAATATTTCAAGAATGCTGTGAAGAAGAAATTATTAAATGATAAATAATATACAGTAATTGTCCGTTTACATTTGTTTTTCATTTTAATTCTCAATTTTATAATCTTCAGCTCTGTAATAATCTCATACACTGCTCTGCAAATAAATTGGCATTATATTATTAAAAACACTGATTCCAAACTTTTGAATGGTAGTCTATGAATCTGTCTGTCTATCTATCTATCTATCTATCTATCTATCTATCTGTCTATTTGTTCCATGCATGATGATTGGTTGGCTGATGTTAGCTGATAGCATCTTATAATACCAAGTTTATCCATAATTTTGGAGATTTGACATATTTGGTCACTATCATTATTATTATTATTATTATATTGATTTTTGTTTTTATCTGATTATATGCTCTCTCTCTCTCTCTCTCTCTCTCTCCGCAGTGGTGTGTCCTCTGACCTGTATAAATGGAGGTGTGTGCAGTAATCGTACACACTGTCTGTGTCCGCCGGGCTTCACGGGGCGACTCTGTCAGTTCCCCATCCGCACGCAGTCGTCCCACGGCAACAACCAGCCCTTCTACACACTGCAGGCTCGTACAGCATCATCATCTACACCATCTACACCATCTACATCCACCTCTTTATCATCTTCCTCCGTCTCTTTATCGTGTTCATCATCTTCATCTTTATCCTTCACCCTTTATCATCTTCATTTTCATCTTCATCATCTTTATCCATCTCTTTATCATCAGCCACGTTTACGTGCAGCCTTATAACGTTAATAATCCGCCCAGTAGCTCAATCAGAATAGAATACGTCCATGTAAACACCTCAATCGGAATAGACTAGTCCGATTGAGGCCATTCGGAATACAGTTTCTGTCCGATTAAACGAGGTGGGTAATCCTGTAAATCTGTTAAATAGAAGAATAATATCCATGTAAATGCCTGTATCTGATTACATTCCCAATCTGAAAGTCTAAGTACGTTCTGATCATGTGCGTCGCGTCATAGTGAAAGTTTATAACTCAACATGGCGGAGCAGAAACTGGTCTGCAGAGGAGACGAAGTTTACGCTCTGATCTTTAAAAGACGGCGGTGGGACGGACGTCCAGCTTATGTGTCTCAGAACACGACGTCTTCCTCTCGGCCTTCTTTAATAAGGACATGTGAAGGAAGTTTTCCTGAGTCTGACATCATTTTAAAGCAATTAAAACACAAGCACTGCTCACTGCTGCTCATCTCACTCTGACTGGACTCACGTGATGCTTGTTGTCATGGTAACGTCTACACTAAGTGGTTCTCTGCGCACGCGTGTGATTTTGGATCGGATTACTTGTAGTGAGCATGCAGGCGGAGATTTTCCATCAGATTGTTGAGTAGAGTGAGCATAAACACCTCAGTCTGAGTCTATAATCTGAACGTATTCAATCGGATTGGCAAACATCTTCACATGTAAACACAGCCGTTTTCATCATCTTACTCATCAACCTCTTTATCATCTTCCTCATCATCCACCTCCTCATCGTCATCATCTTCATCCTCCTCCTTTGTCATCGTCCATATCTTCTTCATCCTCCACTATATTATCGTCATCATCTTCGTCATCTTCTTCTTCGGCTTTCTCCTCTTGATCATCCTCATCTTATTCCTGTTCCTCATCTTCCTCTTTCCCCTTTTCCTCCTCATTCTTTGCATCCTGCTCTTTCTGTTTCTTGCTCTTCACCCTCCACATCATTTTCATCCTCTTGTCCTCTTCATTGTCCCCTGCCTCTTCATCATCTCTAAAGTGCTTTTCATCTTAACCCTCTGCCTCCTCCTCATCTTCATCATGTTCATCAACTTGTTCTGCTTCATCTATCCTCTTCCTCATCTTCCTCCTCCTTCTTCTGTTCTTTGTCTTCATTCCTCCTACTTTCCCTCGTCTTCCTCTTCCCCATCCCCTCTCTCCCTTTTCTTCCTCTTCCTCCTCTGTTTTCAGGATTCTGCCTGTTTGCTGTTGCACTGTCAGAGTCAGAGACCCTTCATTTATTCAGTTTCTGGTCAAAACAGCCATTTAGTACATTAAGTTATTCATTTTTAGCACAGAGCTGTATAAATGGATGAAAGAATGGTTTAAAATGTCTGACTGGATCTTTACAAATGACCGTGCAGGTGATGCCTGAGGGTCCAGGCCTGTCTGAGTCCAGTGGTCCGGGTGGGCGGCAGCAACTGACCCAAACACACTCAGTGTTCACTCTGCCGCTGGCGCAGGGCACCGGACAACAGTCCTCCAAAGGTACCGCACCCACACCAGCTCCTCCTCGTCATAGTTCTGATTTACTGCGAAGGTAATGTTGTGTTCTTCATGTAAGTAATCTCTCTCTCTCTCTCTCTCTCTCTCTCTCTCCTTTCTCTTTCCTTTCTCTCTCTCTTTCCCGCTCTCTCTCTTCATCTTTCCAGTGCAAGTAGAAGTCAGTGTCCACCACACGCCGGACACCTCTGTGGTCATTCATTCTCTTGATCAATCAGACAGCAAACCTCCAAAGCCAGTGACACGCCTCCCTCCACAGACACACAAGCCGAGGGGCCGGTGCTTTCAGGAGACCACGCCCAAACAAGCTGTGAGTGACAGACAACAGAAACTGAAAAGTTTCTGACGCTCTCTGAAGCAAGTGCCCAAAATTAGTGTTAATGGTAATTGACCGCATCCTGTAAGTGCTGCAGGTAGAAATTATGTTGAACAAAAACGGAAATATTCCTTTAATTGCAACTTTGACAGTAACAGGAAGATGCTCTCCATTCTGTATCCCCCTCTCTCTCTCTCTCTTTCTCTCTCTCTCTCTGCTGTAGTGTAGCAGTAACCCTCTCCCTGGATTGACCAATCAGGAGGACTGCTGTGGCAGTGTGGGAAATTCCTGGGGTCAGAACAAATGTTACAAATGCCCCAAACTTCACTGTAAGTATGGTAATCGACTGAAAGTGAACAGAACAGCAGGAGCTCATCAGCTTTTTTCAAAATAGCAAGTAGAAAACCGTCAAACAGCATGCAAACAGCCTGTTTATGCTCCGCCCACCGATGCATTCTGTCATAGCTACCGTTGCCAGGTTAGACAAGGCTTACAAGACGCTGAGTAACATCCCATTCAGCCTAATGAGGAACTAGAAGAAATTTAAATTGTAAATCATTATTAACTGTGTTGAACATTAATATATATTAAATATAAGGTGACTCAAAAAGATTCATCCACTTTTAAAATGATTTATTTCATTTGTAAATCATTACAGATCAATGCAGTGAACTGTAAATGGTTTAAATGAGCATAAAGTTTATTATGTAATTTTAAAGTGCTCAATATGATCCTCCACCAGCTGTGCAAATATTACTCCAGTAAAAGTAGAAGTTCATCCCTTTAGACCTAAAAGTACAGAAGGATTTGCCTTCAAATGTACTTAAGTATCGAAAGTAAAAGTACTAGAAGATTAATTATGACTCTGATGTCTTATTACCATTTTTGTAACAAGACTCCTGCTTAATCAACTCATTTTAGGTGAAAATACTCCAGTGTCACTCTTGTAACACCAATATTTTAATAGAATGTCATTAATTAGTGACGCTGATGTCTGTTAAAATGATCATAATCACAAAACACTGAAGGCGAACAGTTTCCATTAGGTAGAACTGAGTGGCTCTGAAATAACTTTTTACAAACAAGCAAAGTTTCAGTTTAAGATTTATTTGCAACTTAATTACAAGTTTAAATTTAATAAAAACTTGCTTTAAACTCAGGTTCACAAATGAGTTTTCCTTTCCTTTCATAAACATAAACTAGCAAAAACTCATTTACTATAAAATGAAAATGTGTTTGTATAAATTCAGAATAAAGACACGTCAGTCACAACTGCATATGTGTACATATTTCTATATTGTGGTCTATTTACATAAAGTTAGGTTAGTTCATCATTTATGTTGAATAGACTCTCCCAAATTGTTACGCTGCTGCACTGACGTTGAACCGTGTGCTGCACTGGGCAGGTGTGTCCAACAGGTCAAAACAAGCTCAAAACAAAGTGCACTGTGCCCTGATTGGTGTTCTTCCTTTGTGCTTCTTTTGTTTTGACGTTACGTTTTTATACACACATAAACCAAAAGGAACGACAGATTCCTCGTAATGTAGTGGAGTGAAAGTAAAGAGTCACCCAAAATGGAAATACTTCAGTAAAGTACAGATACAGAAAAAAACTACTTAAGTACAGTAATGAATTACATTTACTTAGTTACTGTCTATTAAATATTAATTGTTAATCACATATTAATTGCGAAATCACACTATTATCAAGGTTGGTTGACAAGCTGTGCAGAAAGTTCAGCTTCAGCTGTTTTAATATTGCTGGCTAGTTTAGCGGCGCAGTCCACGCTGCTGGTGTATGAGTGAAGAGATCTGCAGACGCGCTGCTCGTCATATTTGCTAGATATACCAAAAATCTGTTGCCTCGATTGGTATTAACTTGGTTTAGGGCTGAACAATTTACGGAAAATATCTAATAACCAAATTTCTGACTAATATTGCAACTGTGATTTAAATTGCGCTTAAATTTTGCTTTTTTGTTTTTTTTCGTCGTGAAGGCTTGAACACGGTATATAGGGCTCCAGATCACCCAATAGTGGAGACCATGATGTCACAGCACATGTGTGTTTGGTTGCTCTAAGGCCAAACTACACCCAGTCAGCACTCAGAGCGACCTTTCACACTCATACAGCATCCAAATAATGTAGAGTTATTAATAAACTCTGAATGGAGCTGTTTTTCCTTATAGAAAAGTTACATGTATTTCACATGAAGTGTGCAAAAACCGTGTGTTTACAAGTAATTACACACTTTATCACTCGTGAAGTTTACTTTTAGTACAGAAAAGTGAGGCACTTCCTCTTCTTCTCTGTCTCTTTTTTTGCCGTTTGTCTTATATAATCCTCCCGTCACTGTTGGGCTGGTAGGAGTCACTGCAGGCCAGCAGATTAGATTTCAGTACGAGCTCCAAGAAAAACCCTCTTTTCCCTTTTTACTCTTTTTTCCTGCTCATATTCATTCTTTCTTTTCTCCGTCACTCTGTCTGCCAGGGCTCGGTCTTAAAGCCCCAGCGCACAAAAGCAGCTCTGTGGAGTCGGGATTTAAAAACGAATAAAACCTGACCGACTGTGAGACTCGCTCTGCGCTCTGTTTCCTACAGCACACCCTCAGAGTCAGAGACAGAGATAGAGACAGAGACAGAGTCAGAGACAGCGTCAGAGAAAGAGTACGAGTCAGAGACAGGGTCACAGACAGAGAAAGAGACAGAGTCAAAGACAAAGTCAGAGTCAGAGACAGAGATAGAGACAGAGTCAGAGACAGCGTCAGAGAAAGAGTAAGAGTCAGAGATAGGGTCACAGACAGAGAAAGAGAAAGAGTAAGAGTCAGAGACAGAGTCACAGACAGAGAAAGAGACAGAGTCAAAGACAGAGACAGAGTCACAGACATAGAGTCAGCGTCAGAGAAAGAGACAGAGTCAAAGACAGAGTCAGAGAGAGTCAGCATCAGAGAAAGAGAGAGTGTCAGAGAATGAGACAGAGATAGAGACAGAGTCAGAAACAGAGTCAGAGACAGAGTCAGAGTCAGTCAGAGTCAGCGTCAGAGAAAGAGTAAGTCAGAGACAGAGTCAAAGACAAAGTCAGAGACAGAGTCAAAGACAGAGTCAGAGATATAGACAGAGGCAGAGTCAGAAACGGAGACAGAGTCAGAGAAAGAGACAGTCAGACACAGAGTCAGAGACAGAGACAAGCAGAGGATGAGAAACTACTGGAAAAACACTCACTACAGCCAACTCTCCTCTCTCTCTCTCTCTCTCTTTCTCTTTTCTTTGTGTCTTTCTCTCTTTGTCTTCACTTTACTCTCTTTCTGTCTTCACTCTCTCTCTCTTTCTCTCTCTCTCCCTCTTTTTCTTTGCTTTCTCTCTCTCCTTTCACTCTCTCTTCTCTTTCCTCTCTTTGCCTCTCTCTCTCTCCTTTCTTTCTGTCTTTTTCTTTCCCTCCTTTTCTCTTTTTCTATTTCTCTCTCTTTCTCTGACTCTTTCTCTCTGTCACTCCTTCTATCCTCTCTTCTATATAATTATTTCTCTTTATCGCTTTCTGTCTCTCTTTCCTCTCTCTCCTCCTCTTTCTTTCTTTCTCTTTCTTTCTCCTCCTCTTTCTCTCTCACTTCCCCTTTCTCTTTATCTTTCTTTTTCCTATCCATCTTCTCTTATTCTCTTTTTCTCACTTTTTCTCTTTCTACCTCTCTATCTTTCTTTTCCCTATTCTTTCTTTCTTTCTCTCTGTATCTTTTCTCTCTGTTTTTCCTGTTCTCTCTCTCTCTCTCTCTCTCTCTCTCTCTCTCTCACTATCTGCTTTACTTCACATCCTTTCCCATAACGTTCCCCTTCTGCAGCACTGAGAGAAAGAAAAGAGAGTGACAGAGAAGAGAAAGACAGACAGACAGACAGAGAGAGAAAGTGTGTTTTTGTTTTACTTGGCAGATGAATATAAATTATAAAATGTATCTTCTTTGTTTTCTTTCTTTCTCTCTCTGTTTCTGTCTTCACTTTCTTTCTCTTTCTTCACTCTCTCCCTCTCTCTCTCTCTCTCTCTCTCTCTCTCTCACTCTCTCTCTCTCTCTCTCTCCTTCTCTTCATTTTCACATGGGTTCACGTTTCCTAGTTAGCATTTAGATTATAGACTCATATTTACTCAGTGATCTGATCCAGGATCAGCCTCTTCGTTCCGATGTTCTACAGAAAACGCCTCTAAAGTCTCTCACAGTGAGACGTTTATTAAAAGGGAATCTTCTCTGGGGGGGTTAGAGCCCCCCTAACAGACCTGAGAGAGAGAGAGCTGTGCTGTGTTTCTCTCTGCAGCATCTCTTTTCCAGACGCGTCTCTCCTGATGAAGTTTCCTCTCTTTACTGAATCACTCTTCACTCATCTTACTGCGAGCCAAAGGGAGGGGCCAAGCGAGACAGCGAGAGAGCGAGAGTGAGAGAGAGAGAGAGAGAGAGAGAGAGAGGCGAAGACCTGAAATGTGGAAAAATCTCAAATCTCCAGCATTCTTCCGATAACTCTCCTACGCCAACATCGCTCCTCCTGTCTTCTTTCCTTTTCCTTTGTTTTGTTTTCCTTTCCTTTCTTTTATTTGACTTCCTTTTTTAATCTTGTTCAGTTTCTCCACTTTTTATCTCCTCTTTTTATGAATCCGTTCAGTACTGCAGTATAGCACTTATTTTATCCGATCCTTTCTGAACGTGTGTATATATTTGAATTCTGCACTTTTCCGTGTCTCCTCTGTTTTTCTGGTCTGGTAGGCTGCAGTGCTTCACCACCGCACAGCTTTCTTTTCTCTTTTAAATGTGTGTTTATGTGTTTTGATCAGTTTTCTTTTTTAAACATGGCTGCTATTCTCTGTCTTTGAACTCTGACCAGAACAAGTTCCTTCTGTGTGAAAACATACTTGGCTAATAACGAATAAAAATCGTTCTGATTCTTTTCTTTTCCTTTTTTTCACTCCTTTTTCCCTCTGAGGTGTGGTTTGGCCTTCTTTCGTTTTTGGCTTCCTCACATTTTTTCCCCTTTCTTCATGTCGTGTTTGTGTGTGCGAGTCTCTGTGGCTGAGTCTCGAATGCCTCCCTGCACAGTGCACTATGTGAGTTATGACATTGTGTCTTCTTCACCCAAGTGATGCCCTGTGTGTCCTGGAGAGAACTGTCCCCATGGGGCAGCGGTAACGGTGGGAACAGCAGTGCTGTGACCCAAACAGGAAACCCGCCGTAGAGCAGACCGTCTTGCTTCGGTTCAGCCTTCGCGAGTCTACGCAGCCTTCGAAGGGTGCAGCCCCTGAATTGGGACACAGCCACTGTTTGGGCGTGGGAGCCATTATTTTAAGATCTATATAAAAAGGATAGTCCTGGTTCTGATTGGCTGAGCCGCGTTCTAAGCCGTATTAGTTATTAGCCAAGTATGTTTTTGCTCGTTAGCTGCTCATTAAAGATTTCCGAGTGAAAGTTTAAGATATTTATTGATTAAGGATGCAATTATTGAGGTAAATGAACGCATTTATTGAGATAAGCTGATGTCGCCAACTTTCGTAATTCGTTCTACGTTTAAGGCACCTCAGCGTAACTGCAGCACCATTTAAGGTGGAACGGACAATTCAAAAGAGAAGCTGGCGAACAAGAAACTCATTTCAGCTTTATATACGAGTTTTGGCAGCTTTAGGAGCCACTTTTATTGGTTTTTGTAAAATCTCACAGATTCAAACGTTCTGAACTCTGGAGATGTGCTGGACGGATCCAGTCAGTCAATCTAGCTGATCTTCTCCCTGTAGTGTTTTCTGCAGACTGCATCTAAAGTGTCCACATCTTTTCACGTTTTTCGTGGTCATTCTGGTCTGTTCTGCTATTTTGCTTTTGGTCATTTGGTCTGTAGCTGCAGTAACGGTGATGAGTCGAGCTCTAGCAGTCAGAGTTATAACTTATCTACCAACATGGTGACGAGTTTATAAGGGTTCTAGGAGGTTGTGACAATGTTGTGGGTACCAAAACAATAGGTTGTTACAACGTTGTGACAACATAACTGTGTTCGCTGGGAGAAAACTGGGAAAAAACACTGAAAACATAATGTTAATTTTATGTTTGCCCATTTGTCCCCATTAAAATAGGAAAAAAGCATTAAATATGAAAAAATATCAATCTTTTATTTAGAGCTGTTAAACATTAAATGGGGTCAAACTGATCCCGAAGATAATAGGAGGGGTAAGAGATGCAGCAGTTAACTGACCGGTGCACCAGCACCAGAGCCTAACAGCAGCACCATGATAGTGATAATGATAGTGCAACAGAAATTTGAATAAGAAGTTGGCAAAAAATGAGCCAATTCCAGCTTCATCCTCTTTTCCACAATGTTCTCTGTAAAACAGTGTTTTTGTTCTAGTAGAATTGTTTATTGCAACCCAAATCATGAAGAAAATGAAGACGAATCGAAGCCGTTTCAGCAGAGTTTGTGCTCACAGCTGCTGCTGAACTGCGCTGGTGTTCAAATCTGCTAGTTAAACTAACTCAGGCTGCTCAAACTCGGACTGTATCACACCAGCCTCCGTCAAAATGCCCCGTGAGCCAATTACGGAGGAAAACACGGAGTCGTCAGAGTCGACGAGTCGACTCCGAGCATTACGACTTTTAGAGTCATTTGCCAAGAGTCGACTCCGACTCCTAGACATGCTGGAGTCGAAGAATCAATTCTTTTGGAATCGACTCCCAATCAGAAGTACGCACTGCGTTCGGTGATTTAACCGTCGCCTCGCAGCAGAAGCAGCTCCGGTCGAGTGAGGCTGCGAGACTGAACTGATCCGTCGTGAGAGTGAGAGCACTTGGATACTTTAGCTGTTTTAAATGAAAAAAAAAGCGGTAGATGAAGCGATAGTTTTGTAGTAAACGTTATGTATGATATTATTTAGACATGCAGCGAAAGCTAACATACAGTATCCGTTTATCTGAAGTATTAGCTTGACTGTCGTTAGCCGTTAGCGAACAAGCTAACGGTGGAGTTTTGAGCTCATTGAGGTTTTCAGTGTTTCTAGCGGTGTTTTGGTGTTAGTTTGATAATGACTGATCTAATCTGTGTCCCTGTTTTCTACAGTTTCTCAGAAATGCTACTGTTTTTTCCAGTAAACTTAACATGAATGTAACTAAATAATGTGCGTTGTACCGAGCTAGGTTAACTAGCTTAGCTTAGCTGGCTAACGGTGGTGATTTAGCCACAGCGATGAATGTCGGATATTTTAGAATAAATTTAGAAGATTTTAATAAAAATGCTTTAATAAAACATGTTTGATATCTGTTCATATGAGGGCAGACACTGAAATGAGGAAAACTGTAATGATTCTGTTTTGGCGAGATTTATTATTTTTACTTTAGAGAGATTTTGACCCAGGTATTCAGTAACTGTCTCCTCCAGATTGTTCGATTACTGCTGTGAGTTATTCAGTAACTACTGAAACATGTCCAGTCACCGCTATAAATTATTCAATAACTTCAAAAACTATTCAGTAACTACTGTGAACCAAAACCAGTCTTACACAGCTATGAGAGTGAGTAACTGAAGTAACTCACAGGGTTTCAGACCTGTGTAGGTTAAAGGGTTAAAGCTCAGCAGCTCAGTTTGGACTTTTTCATGCACCAGATAAAGCAGCCTATACAGCTCTAACCTCACTAATTATCGCCATCCTAATTATCTCCATCGCTCCGTCTGTGTTTGAGTAGAAAAGTGAGGATTTACTGCACAGTGATTTGGTCGATGTGTTTAGATGACCATAACGTGACTTTAAGTTAGTGTGTGTTTGTGTACGAAAGAGGCGGAGTGGGTCCGAAACAGGTTGTTTTCTTGCTCTCTGTAAAATGGTGCTTACTTTTTGTTTGTTTTAGAGTTTTGTCATGCTGTGTATTCAGTTGTGAAATAAGGACTTATTAAATCTCTCTGTCTCTCTCTCTCTCTCCATCTTTCTCTCTCTCTCTCTCATACAAACTCTCGCTTTCTCTCTGGGTCTCACACACTCAGATGCCGGAAAGCTGCAGACGATAATCGAGGAATTTGGCTCCACATGCCCTCAAGGTTACAAAAGACTAAACAGAACACACTGCCAAGGTAAAGTAAGAGTGCGTGGGTGTGCACACGGCAATGTGTGTGTGTATCTGTACTGCCAAGGTGAAATAAAGTGTACGTGTGGGTGTGTGTGTGTGTGTGTGTGTGGACTAGCAAGATAAATTATATGGACGTACATTCCAACTAATTTTGACATTTAAGTATCCGTAAGAGTTCATAAATGGATATCCGGTTAACCGTAGAGAAGTAAAAATGATGCCAAATAAAAAAAAAAACGATGAAACTAATGTAGGTCTGTAGGCTTACTTTTTTGGGTGGCAGCACTTATGGTGCACAAAATTATAGCGATTCAGCATCAGCTGAGGGACATCAGTAGGTTTTCGTATTGGATGAGTGACGGAGGCTGCCTCTTCAGATGAGCTAACATCTGATAAGGACTTGTCATCTGCTACACAAGGTTTTTGGACGAAATGCCAGCATTATTTGTCAGAGAAAAATGTGTTAGTTGATTCGGGACGTGGCTAACATCAGCTAGAGTAGCTACCGTAGTCTTATCTATCTCTCAGTCACGTCCTTAACAACATGTATGTGTTAACGCTCACATTCAGGCACCCTTTGTTTTGGAGATGCACATCTAGCATACCCGCAAATAAGAGCGAAACTGACCCTGAAGTATTGACCCGTATATTTTCTCCATTTTTCCATGACAAAACTTAACAAATACCTGATTTCAGTATTTGAATACTGGCACCTTGAAGAGTTAACCGAGTATTCAGGTACTTGTGCACATCCCTAGGATTAATTAACCCTCTCTCTCTCTTTCTCTCTCTCTCTCTGCAGATATTAATGAGTGTATGATGCAGGGTGTGTGTCAGAATGGTGAGTGTTTGAACACTCGGGGGAGTTTCCGCTGCACCTGCAAACCTGGGTACATACTGACAGACAGAACACGCTGCATAGGTGAGACAAAAACAACTGCTGTTTTAAAAACAATAATTCTTGTTACTTCTAACTGCATTCAGTTTATATTTATCCGAATGTTGTGAAGTTGTGGTAGACAGGTAGATTCACGATACACTGTATATATAATAAGATGTGTTTTTTCTGACATTTCATAACTTGGGAAAGACAAAGTATTGCCACATTTAAAAAATACAACGTCTATGAATGAAATCATTTTGTAATCAAACCTGCAGTTTGTCAGTGTATTGACGATATCCACAGTATGAGCCACGATAGTAGAAAAGCGTGTTGCGACGATGTGACGTAATTTATCACGATAGCAATGAATATTGTCACATTTTCTAGTCCTGTTATATAGTTTTTATGGTCAAAAACACATTTACTGACAAGATTTAAACAGTTTACATGAACTGTAAACATAACTAGTAACTGTCCACGACTGGTTTTCACTTAATGAGCATGCTCTGTTTTTTCTGATTAACGTAAGAGCACGGTATTCCGTACACTTCAGTATTCCGTACACTTCAGTATTCCGTACACTTCGGTATTCCGTACACTTGCAAATATTTCTGTCTGTGTAATAAAAAACACTTTCTTGACATTTGTCAAAGATACATCTGAGACATTGTCATATATCCCTTTTTCCATCAAATCGGTTGGAAAGACCACCTAAGCTGGGTTTGGACATCAAATCTGTGTAAATAGTGACCGACCCCCGGCGCAATGGACCCCCGCACCCGAACATGGTGGGTGGGGAAACCCAGGGATGCGAATGTGAATGGGGTGGGGAAACTTTCACAGCCAGTTAAAATGCATTTTAGCATGTTTAAACATCATATTTAACACTTAAATGAATATTAAACAGTGGATCATCACCATGAAACACAGTATGTTTACTACTGAGTTGTTAATCTAAGTTTACACCGTCAGCTGAGTGACCTTAGCAGACTCCTTTCAGCTGCGCAGCTTCACAGCACTGATCTTTACTGGGCTTTTTTTCATGGTAGGCTCATTCACTGCACATATTGTTTATAATAATTCACTTTTATAATCAGTTAATGTCTATTTTTATGCAATTAGATTTCATAAAACTTCAAATAAAATGCTGGGAAAATACTGTACGGAAAACCGCTCCCTCTGTGGAAGCTGGTGTACGGAGTACTGACAGCACAAATTGCGGACGCAGATGACGTTTTTTTCTTATTTCTTTAAAAGTATTGGTCCAAATGTGACCAATCAAAGTGCATATTGGTTGCTAGGCAGATTTTGCAGAGTCCAACCAATCATTAAATCGTGTATGACTTCGGGTATTTCCGCATAACTACTAAAACGCGAAAAATGCCGAAATACTGTACGGAATACAGCGCTCTTACGTTACATATCTGTGTTTAAAAGTAAGAGAGAGTAATCTATGACTCAAAGCATGATTTTTCACCCTTCCACTGACATATGACATAAATATCACACACCAGTGATGTATGACATAATTGTCTTTTGAGAATGTAAGTGAATTGTTCGCTATTGTCATCATACCTTCATCAGTATAATGAGTGCTTGGTTATGTATCCTCCATACAGATATTCTGGTATCGGTGTTTTAACGATGCTGATTATTAGTTTCAGCTGTATTGATAAATAACAAAAACTGATTTGATAGTTTTAATTTTTTTAATATTAGTATAAGGTTGATTTTCCATTTGAGACCCAAACATTGAGCTGGACCTTCTTTTTAGTCTGTGCTTGTGACGTTACTACATAAAGACCTATGACATGGTCCAAAAAACTGCAAAATCTGATCCGACATCACTGACTTCTGAATTATTACTTCAAGCTTCACAGGGCGTCTCACTGCTGCACACACCATGTTTTAGCCTGTTTTTAGTCTTTACTCTAACTAAAGCTACTTGAGGTGTAGCAAGAAATCTTACATAGTGCGGCTTTAATTACCAGTGAATGCAAAATCCAGTACTGGAAATCAGATTCAAGGTCTGGGGTTGAATACGTCTGTGACTGAGGTTGGGCTGCTGTGTGTTCTGTGTGTGTGTGCAGCGTCCCAGATGGAGCAGGGTCCGTGTTATCGCATGCTGACGCAGGCGGGGCGCTGTGAACTCGCTCTGTCCACCAACCTCTCTCGAGAGATCTGCTGCTGCACCGTAGGAAAAGCGTGGGGCAGGAACTGTGAGAGGTGTCCACAGGACGGCACCGGTCAGTGGGTGTAATAATAATAATAATAATCACGACATAGTAACATACATTTACTGAGCACTTTATTAGGAACACCTCATTGTTTCTACACTCATTGTCCATTTTATCAGCTCCACTTACCGTATTTGAGCACTTTCTACTTATACAATTAGTCCATCTGTTTCTCTGCATACTTTGTTAGCCCCCTCTACTCTGTACTTCAAAGGTCAGGACCACCACAGAGCAGGTACTATTTGGGTGGTAGATCAGTCTCAGCACTGCAGTAACACTGACGTGGTGGTAGTGTGTTAGTGTGTGTTGCACTGGTACGAGTGGATCAGACACAGCAGTGCTGCTGGAGTTTTTAAACACTGTGTCCACTCACTGTCCACTCTATTAGACACTCCAACCTTGTCGGTCCACCTTGTAGATGTAGAGTCAGAGACGATAGCTCATCTGCTGCTGCACAGTTTGTGTTGGTCATCCTCTAGTCCTTCATCAGTGGTCACAGGACGCTGCCCACAGGACGCTGTTGGCTGGATATTTTTGGTTGGTGGACTATTCTCAGTCCAGCAGTGACACTGAGGTGTTTAAAAACTCCAGCAGCACTGCTGGAGACGATCCACTCGTACCAGAGGGTCCTGACCATTGAAGAACAGGGTAAAAGGGGGCTAACAAAGAACGCAGAGAAACAGATGGACTACAGTCTGTAATTGTAGAACTACAAAGTGTCCTTTATGGTAAGTGGAACTAAAAAATGGACAGTGAGTGTAGAAACAAGGAGGTGTTCCTAATAAAGTGCTTGGTGAGTGTTATGCTTGTCATATAGTGCTGGATTATATATAATCTCTTCAGATATTCTGGTATTGGTGTTTCAGCGACATTGATATTTAAATTCTGCTGTATTGAAAAATAACAAAAACTGATTTGATAGTTTGATAGTTAACTGTAAAGTAGGTCGTTTGCTGGCTGCTGGCTTTTTTTCCATTCTCTGGGGAAACTTATGATTTTGATAATTTTAAGATTTTCTTTCATGCTCTTCATCTCAACCTCATGGCTCTTAAGTGTGTCATCCTCTTCTCTCCAGGGAGCAGAGATTTTTGAGATATACCCTTTTCTATGGCTAGACTGTGGTCAGTATCTGCCCTTTTCTATGGCCCAGCTGAGCCCACACTTGGTTTGGATTAGTCTCTGCTTTGTGTTTCTGACAGAAAAGAGATACTCAGAAGATTCGTCTTTTCTTTTTATGGCCCAGCAGCACTGTAATTTAGATTACTGGGTTTTGGTGGTGTTGTCCCATTTTATTTGGTTTGTCTGATTAAGCTTACTTGACAGTTTGGGACAGTTACAAAGAGCGTAGTCAGTGCCAGAGAGCAGGATAACCAAAACAAGAGGGACATCTAGAAAAAAACCAAATCCAGTCCAGGATTGAAGACCAAGAGAGCAGATAATACATAGCAATCCAATCCAAAAGGGCAAACACGAAACGGCAGGTCACAAACACAAAAAACAGGTCATACACAAAAAGGCTTTTCAGACAAAAGGCCGCTCAGCATGCAACAAAAAGGGTTGGCAACACTTCTCAAAGAACCAAACTAAAGCCTGGGCTTTTATACTAACAAACTAATGAAATGACAAACAGGTGTGAAGATGAGAATTCTAGTAAGGAAGAATGCTGGAATGAATGTTCATTGGTTGATGGTGGTCACTGTTTCTTCTTTTCTTCATCGTTGTAACATTTGCAAACTGAACCAGGTGCTCGCAGACGAGGCTAGTTTTGTGAGCTTTATTTACAAAGGGGCAATCCAGAAAAAAAAACCCACAACAGCAAACGGACAAGGCAAAAAACAGGGTCAAAAACAGAAAACAGGTCATACACGATAACAGGCTTATAGACATGGAGAAAGGCTTGGTATGCCCAACAAATGGTGACAATACTTCAAAATGAACAGATGCAAA
Organism: Colossoma macropomum; assembly: GCF_904425465.1. NCBI lineage: Eukaryota > Metazoa > Chordata > Actinopteri > Characiformes > Serrasalmidae > Colossoma > Colossoma macropomum. Next base: position 14,984,872 of record NW_023494794.1, on the reverse strand, counting down.
CAGACAGGTTAAATACACATGGGAACAGGTGATTAGAAGTCCTGAGAGGCTGAATGGTGAAAGGAGGATCACAGTGAGTCCTGAGTCATGTGAGGGAACGAGGGGTTCTAGGAAATGCTGTCAGAGGCGGCTGAGTCGGCTGTAATTCCAGCCGGGCCGGAGGGAGGCGTGACAATTATTCAGAATTTGTAGTGTCAAATTTTGACATTTGATTATGGTCTCATATAATCATTTGAGTCTTCTTGGTTTTCTCAGCCAAACTTTCCAGCCTTTTTTCTCTTCTGCCCAAAAACTGAAAGTGGCACTTTTGAGCATTTTTGCCTGAAATGTTTTGGTGCATCCCTAATTCACATTCTTACATTTGGGAGACGCTCTTATCTACAGCGACTTATGGTGTTAATACTGTCACCACTGCAGGTAAATGTAGCATTAGGAATCTATGGACTCTTAGTGGTCGAACTCCAGTCTGGTAAAGCTTTCTTGAACTAAAAAAATCGAATCAGGTCTGTTTATGTGCGGTTGGAGCGCTCTCATCTTCTGCTCTCAATTTCAGCCATGAGTTTCTTATTAGCATGATTAGATGCTTGCAGTGTTTATGGCACTTGCACTGGTTGAATCCACAGTCAAAGTGTGGGAAGGTCCTGTATGTGTTCTTCTCCCTCAAGGATTCTGTTTCTTTGTTGCCAGGAGTTGTTGGGTTTGTCATTCACACATAATGACTTAAAGTTGTCATCATGTCTCTCCCTCTCTCTGTTTCTCTCTCTCTAGCCTCCTTCAGTAAGATCTGTCCTGCGGGGAAGGGCATGTCCGTCCTGCATTATCACGGCACTCTGTCCATCCAGCCCTTCCAGACAAGCATAGAGCAGAGCCCGGTCTTTCCAAAATCTGAGCAACCAGGTGAGACATGCATGCAAACAAGTTTTCCTTGAAATGTACAGCATAACCACCTAGAAGCAGCACTAACATATAAAATAAACGTGAATAAATTGTGGCATTTTTGATTTTTTTATCTCTAATATCTACTCAGTAAATATCTGCACAGATACTGCCCAACAGTGTCCAATGATCTGAGGCCATATTACAGAAACTTCTTAAGTCTGAGATCATATCTTATCTGCTTTGTTGTCATGGCAACTTCAGTTAAGACTAAAGTTAGGACAGAAGCCATTACAGAACAACAGTTATAAAGTCTATTATCTTATTTCCAGATGAGAAAACTGTGTTACAGAAACATCCTAAGTTGCCAAAATATCCTAAATACTTTCTTAACTTCAACCCCAGAGCGACTTAACTTCTGTTTTAATCGTCTGTTTCTATTGTTTAATGCAGTGACAGCAGCACAGGTCACTATAACCAGCATAATGACGCTACATTTATTTACACTGAAAACGGTGCTTTGACTTGGGTTTTTTTTTAAACAGCGTTTTTCAAGAACTCATATGCTGCAGACACGATGATCTCCCCCGTCCCCTCTTATTACCGTCGGGTGTTAATGTTTGATAAAAACTCGTCAGATAAAATATTACAGTGATGGTGGTGAATAACGAGGAGACTGAACGATGTATCTGTTTATTAGGAGTAATAACGTTAGCGCGGTCAGCTAAAGCGTTGGGGAAATGAAACTGAAACTGGAGACAGCAACTCTGATAAACAGCACAGAGCACTAAAACAATATTATTAACTTTCGGTTTATCGCGCTTTAGTTTTGTTTGACCTTTTTTACATCAGTAACGGTAGCTAATGTTAGCTGTCTGGCTAACTAACTAGATTACGTGTTTACGTTCCAGCTGTGTGCCTGTGGTTGGTTGCTAGGTAACAGACACGACAGTTCATTGTCGACTTCAATCGAGTAAGTTAAGATTTCCTAACTCGAGATGAGAAAAGATGCTGTAAGATAAGATAAGATTCCTAAATTAAGAAAAGATTTACTACCTCCCGAGTGGCACAACCGTCTAAGCGTTGGATCCCTGGTGATGCTACAGCCATCCGTAGCTGGGAGTCCAAGAGAGCACAATTGGCCTCACTCTCCCTGGGTGGGCCCCCCTTCTCCCCCATCACTCAACGCAATGCGAGTCAGCGCAGGCTGTTGGTGCTTTCCTCCGAGCGCGTTCAGCTGTCCAATGACGTTGCGTGAGCGGCAGTTCGAAAAGATGTGGTGGCGCTTTACAGGTCTCGGAGGAAGCCTGTGTTAGCCTTCGCCCTCCTAGCGTTGATAGCATTGTGTGATTGGGGGAGTCCTAACTAGCGGGGGGAAAGGGAAACGACTAAATTGGGGAGAAAATTGGGTTAAAAAAAAGATCATAAACTGTCTGTTTAAGTAACCAACATACTACAGTAATGTTTGATACTGTGAGGTTATTTCTCTTTGTTTATATTTTAATTTTATGATTACTAGCTTTCTAGGAGCTACCCTTGATTTCCATTCACATCAATTTTATCGGCAAAACGATGACATATTTGAGGAGCTGTAGCACGTGCTGATGTAGATTAAGCAAACATTAGCTAAAAATGGTTAATTAGCTGTGGGTGCTCATGTTGTTGGTAGTTTTACTTAATTAAATACACTCTGTGTTTTTGTTATATTGATAAATGTACTGAATCAAATAACGCAGTGATGTACATTCTGGTCAGCCGATATAATAAGATCAGTGTGGTCATCTCATATGTTTATTGTCTTTTTTGTGTTCTGTTACAGAGCTCCGGCTGCCGGTAAGCGTCAGACTTCTTTCTTCTGAAACTGTAAACACCAACATCAGAAACATCATAGATCTCTTTTTCTCTTAAGTCGATTTCTGATGTGTCTTCGTTTCTCATCAACAGGAAGTGCACGTCCAGGTGACCACGCCCATGCAGCTTTTACCAGCCAGCACTCATGGCCCCCGAGTACCAGGTTCTTTCTCTTTTTCTTTTTTTGTTCTCAGTCTAATGTTCTCCTTCTCTCAGTTGCTATGTTTTTGCTCTCTTTTTCCTCTCCAGTTCCCTCTTTTTTTATTTCCCTCTCCCTTTTCCTTTCTTCCTTCTCTCTCTGTTCTGTATTCTTTCTCAATCTTTCTCTCTGTGGCTGATGTTCTTTCTCTCTGTTGCTTCCTGTACCTTTTTATTTAACGTGACCCCTCCCTCTCCCCTTTGTCTCCCTCTCTTTTGGTTAGTTTTGGTTCCCAGGCCGACAACACGCCCCATAATCCGTGTGCCACCGGAGCCTGATTCGCTGGAGGTGGCGCAGACGCAGGTCTCGCGTGAGTTCCATGGCAATCATCCATCACACTTCAGACTGATAAATCACTGACCATTATTAGGGATGTAAAAATAGAGCAGTGCATCTGGAGGTGTTGAGGCAAGTGCACTGATTTATAAAGGTTAGAATTTATTTTAACTGATTGTAGTAATGTTCAATAAAAATGCAGTTCTCAGGCTCAGTTCCCATCTTCAGTTAAAACAGTAAAAAAGCTTGGTATATTGTTTCTATTGTCTATATTTCACCATTCATAATTGTGTGTAACAGTACATTACCATCTACCGTATTACACTCATTGACCAATTTATCAGAAACAGCTATCACATTTACCCACTTTGAAGGCAAACTGAAAGAAGTGATTCATCAAACTTGCTTGTTTCAAGCAAATCATTTGTATTTTTCAAATGAATAAACAAAATTACATCATCAAAAATGTCTTTTACTCATGTTTGCCAATCATTATGTTGATATAATATATATTTTAGGTGCGCACATTTAAGTCAAGTAAAATTCAGTGCACTACTTTTAAGTGTATGCAGTTACAGAAAGTATCCCATCTGTTGCTACTCAGTTTGTCAGCCACTGTCTACACTGGCTCTCAGTGGAACGGGACCGCCATAAGACCTCCAGTCTCATTTTCTTCCTGTAATTTACTAACAAAGTGTTCATAAACTACCAGAAAAATCAAGACATATAATAGACAGTGTGATTGTTTGGCACTGCTGTTGTCTCTAGTAATATTATAAGCAGGTCAAATAGCAGGAAAATTAATATTTTTAGTGTCAACAGTTTTTTATTATTCCAATAAAAAACACAGCAAAAAGGCTAAACCTCTTGCCACACCTGTGTTTTTGCCTGTTGGCCGTTTGGTGGAAAGAACCAGCAGGTCAAACACACATGCGTAAAATAGCACCGTTCTCCTGGTTGCCGTAGCATTACTGCATGTTTAAAATCCCTGTTGTTCTCTGTTAAATGCAGTTTCACAATCGCAGCTTTTCTAAAACTTGGTGCCAGGATTGGCCAAGTGCCCCCTGTAGTTGGTGCCTATATTTCAGTGTATTGTGAATCGTGAAGATTTCAGATTTCATAATGTACTAAATTGGTTCTTAATGAATCGTAATTGAACCAAATCGTTGTAAGGTCAGATATTTACACTCCTACTGACCACATGCGTTCTTCTGCACTCTGAAATTTGTGTGCACTGGCGTGTGTGTTCTACAGAGACGGACGAGTGCAGACTTAACAGGAACATCTGTGGTCACGGCCAGTGTATAAACACACAGAACGGTTTCATGTGTCACTGTGAGGCTGGGTACCGCTCGCACGCTCAGAGAAAGAGCTGTGTAGGTGAGTGTACACACACACACACACACACACACACACACACACAGTTGTCTTAATACATGTGAAATATGCATGACTTTTTGAGTGTACACTAAAGATCTTAGGCATGTAATCATATTGTTTAAAATAATTTATCTGGACAATAAAAGTGTTTTTACAAGTGAAAACTTGTAAAACTAAAAAAAAAGAATGTCTTCAAAAAGTAGTTGAGATGTTGTGAGCTGATTGGAAGAAAAGTGATGCTCCCAGCAATCACATGGGTGTGTCAATCAACAGTACTGTTGATGTAACTCGATGAAGTACTGAGTAGCCAAACCAGATACTGTACGATAACTATGAATAATAGTGGGCTTCTTCAGGGGGAAGTTTAGAAATTAAACACTCACATTGATGTACATAAAATCACTAATTGTGTATTAATGTTATTTGTATTTATTGTAATATTAGTGTTTTTTGAGCAAATAAAGTCTTACTGCCCAAATGAATAACTTTTTAAATATCATTTTCACAGGGGCCTGAAATTTTTGCACAGCACTCTATATGAACAAAGAATCACACAAACGCACACGCGGAGGAATGTTTCGGCTTTAGGTCTTTAATTGGCTCTGAGGGATACTGCTGAGTTTAAGAGCACAGTCAATGTGTTCTCTGAGGCTGGGAGTCCAGACGGGACTGTAAAAAAGCGTTTATTAACTTTTGTTCTCTGTCTTTCTCTCAGTTTAGTATAGTTGAGTTTAGCTTCATTGGCCTCCTGTATTGCATAAGTACGTAAAGGTTAATCAGAGTTTTTTGTAATGTAAATGATTGCAGTTTGGACGATTGGAAAGGTGAATATGTTTACAGTGTCCTCCTGAATATATTGACACACTTGGTGAACATGAAGGTGTTGTACACTAATCTATGTATATCTTAATTTGTGTGTATGTTTCTCTGCCTCCCTCCTTTTTCTCTGTAGATGAGAATGAGTGTGACTGGGAGCCGTGTGGTCAGGGCAGAGGGACCTGCATCAACACGGTCGGCTCATACCGCTGCAACTGTCACCCTGGCAACAAACTGGTGGTGCATCATGGAAAGCGCCGCTGTGTAGGTGAGTGATAACTGTTGATATGCTTGTGTGTGTGTGTGTGTCTAATGTCTAAGTGAAGCACACTGGTCAGGCTGGCACCTGTATTTGCAGTCAGTGACGTATATGGGACTTTCAGAGGCCTGGAGTCGTGTTTTTTTTCACAAATTTTATCCCACACATTGTAAATCAAACCATGATTGGTCAATTACACTGTCGCTTGCTAATTATGTTAGTGGCTAACCTGTTAGGTGTTCAGTTCAGCTCCTGAAATCTTAACCAGTGGGAGAATTAGTTTGGCTGAATCTACTTAGAGACCACAGAAAAAAGAAATCCTGATTGGATCATTTTTTGTTGTGTATAACGATTTTTTTGCTTCCAACCAGAACTTAACAATAAAATAATTATTACTACAATACTTGCAGCCAGCATGATGTTCCAGTTATCTGAAAGCTTAGAAGGCCCTGAGGGTTCCCTGCTGTCAGGGCCGTAACTTTAGGTCCATTTTGCAGAAACGTGACTTACCTGACCTGGTAAAGAAACTGACTGCCAAATATGAGTAATAAACCAACCGTAAGTTTCTCCTTTAGAGGATTTTTTTTTTGCCAAATCATTGCTCCTTTTTTTTACCCTTCTATAACTGTTATGAATCTTTTCCTTTTATTTATTCCTCCCTCATCCCTCTGTTTTCCATAAACTGCAATTACTCGTCCATAAACTGATTTGACTCGTTGTCCTGTTGAAGTTTATTTAATTAATCATGTAACTATTTATGTTTATTTTGAGAAAATAGCCGGGAATATTTTTTAAAAGCTACACTAAATGAAGTGATGGTTTCAAACTGATTTTATTTCAATTACCTTTCTCTTTCTCTCTCTCTACCTCCCTGCCTATCTGTCTTTCTTTGCTGGTCTCTTTTGCATCTTTGTTCTCACTGATTACTGAAAAAGCACACATTAAAAATACGCTATAAAGGTAGCCTATAGCAAGTGTGCTGCATACCTGAACGTCTGAAGTCACAGTCACTCTGGTTCTCTGGGTAGTGTAAGTTAGGGGCTCGAACAGAGTTAAACAGTGCGAGCAGTTAAGTCTATGGCCGAGCCACAGCTGTGCTGAGGTCAGCTGAGAGCCAGTCACTGCTCATTCAGTATTAATGTCGCTTTTTCCACACTGGATCTCTTAAAACCCTTCCGAATCCCTCTGAAACTACCAAGGTCCAGACCTCGGTGTCCTCATAGCTAGTTACGGCCAAGCCCACTGTAAAGGATGCCATTGTGACAAAAAAAATTGGCCGACCAGCTTCTATAACATGTCTAGACTGTCTTATTCACTGATTATCAGTTATGTTGTAACCAGGATGGCTGAATATTCGTACATCTATTTTACATGCCTGTATTTCTACTTCAGACACTCGTATTGTGAGTGATTTACGAAAGTGAAAGGGGATCTAGTGGCTCAGGGAGGCATGACTCATGTAATAGTTCTTGGCCCCTGCAAGCTGTCAGTTTTAATCAGCAATGTGAATGTATTTGGTTGACGTGTTTCTTTTGGTTGCTTTTCAGATATAAACGAGTGCTCCAAACCGGATATCTGTGGTATCGGAGGACACTGTGTGAACCTGCCGGGCTCGTATAAGTGTGAATGTCTGGCAGGCTTCAGGAGCAAATCACGAAGACAGCCTGTGTGTGAAGGTGAGAGCACACACACACACACACACACACACACACTGTGATTGTTCATTTAGAGTTATTGTTGTATTTCTGTACATTCAATGTACAGTTAAATGTTTTATGTACATTTATTATATGTAATTACATAATTAGTTAGATATGTGGTTACATTTAAATCATTTAAATAAAGCACGTATTTAAATGCACCTCAGACCTTTTTATGTTTGTTTCAGTGTCAGAAAATGACAAGAACCAGATTATTATCCACAGTGTGGTTCAGGGCCCAGGCTGACAAATTCCACACCATGTCCATAATCATAGGAAAAAACAGGCAAGAGAATCAGTGCAGATAAACAGAAAAAAACGCAGCTGACGGACTAGAATAAACAAAGAACACTAGAAAACAAGGAACATGGCTAGGAATTACAGCATAAGAATACATGCAAGGCATTGCAGTCAACACAGGAAAACAACAGGGTTAAATACCAAAGTCAGAGTGATCTTTATCGTCATTTCTTCCCATCACAGACGTGTTGAGAGAGGAACAAAATGTTCTTTCTCCAGGACACGATGCTACGTTTAAACACAGAACAGCAGCATAATAAACAGTACAGACGGACTGTAACTACAGTAAATACAGACAAACTATACTATGAATTCTTCTGTACAGTAGACACCAATTATACAACTGTATAACCATTAAGCACAATGTAAAAGAGAAATTAGACCAGCTGTTGGAGCGTGTATTTTTATCAATGCCCTGGTATTTAATTAACAGTAGACGGTAGTGCTTTGTAATATTTTATCACTTAGAGTCAAGTATTTCCACGAAATCTCTTTGATACAGTTTACTAGAAACACCTTATACCTGTATTCATTCATTATTTTATTATAAACATTTAGAATTTTAAAAAATCCATATGACAGTATTTTCAAATAAAAATCACAATATCAGTATGAGATGATATGTAAATTAGAATTGATTAAGTTAAATAATGAATAAAGAGCCCGTTCTTTCTAAATGCTGTTTCTCTATGCTAAAAGAACATCCTGCAAAGCTGACAACAGCTTGTTTAATTAGGACTGTTTTGTTTTCTTCCCCTAAAATTACACCAAATGGATCTTTACACAGTATTGTAGATCTTATCCAGATGCAAACAACATTTCAGTTAAAAAAAAAAGTTGTTTGGATTTTAAAACATTTCTTTCCAAAAAAATCAGAAGCATCCACAAATGCATTTCAGTTCAGTGTCAGCGCCTGGATCCAGAGAGTAAAGTGACCAAAACAGAAATGGAAAACCAAAAATAAGTCATCATGGATATAAAGCCTGTTATTTATCAGCCTTTTCTAGATCACTGTACCAGTACCAGCTCACTTACACTGAAGCATTCATTTTTTTTGATACATCATTTTTATGCAGCAGATTGTCCAGCAATACGGTGATGTAATATACCATTGGAAAGCTTGAAATCTCAGGATTCGGTTCCCACAAACGATTTTATGATCCGTTATTCACAGCAGTAATGATCGTCTCATCTGCAACATAAGCACCGAAGAGCAAATGCCAACATGTCTTTGGTTCCTCACCTTCGAAGCCTTGCCGCTTTTCACAGAGACATCATAACCCAAAACGTGGGCTGCAGTTAAAAGGTTAAACTATATTTTTAAAAATGCCAGTAAAACTAAAAAGCAGTATTGTGGCGTGTCAGTCACACCATGATACCTGCATATCTGTACAGACAATGTGTTGTACAGCACTAGCATTTCTGTATAGGTGGACTTTGTAGGTCCACTGAAAGTGAAAGTATTTACTTGGTTCAGTTGTGTAACTCTGACATGACAGTGCCATAGTAGTGTGTGTGGCGCCAGTTCAGTTAAAACTGTGGAGATTCAGTCTAATCATTAGTTTTTGTCTAAAAAATATCCAGCATTCATTCAGATATAGAGCCAAAAACGTACGATGTTCATAGAGATGTGACTTTTCATGCTTGTTAAAATGGAATTAAAAGATTTGTCCTCTCAGACAGATAGTGGACTGCATAATGAAAACTTACACACCACACCAAACATACACAATGTAAGACTAAACTGTTTTCCATCACGTACCATTTAAAGGGCTCATTTGGTGGAAAACCACATTTTCAAAATATACCATTCACTTCACAGTCCATACAGACCATAAGCTGCAAAAGCAGCCCGTTTTAAACTCACTGTTTTCTGTGGTCAACACATTTCCGTACATCCAACTACACGGCATACAGCAGTTTAGCCCCGCCCATCCACACTGAAGCTATAAGGAGTGTTTCAGTTCTGAGTGCTTTTTAAGTGAGATGTAATACAGACCGCGAGTCAGACCAGAGCTTATTTATATATATCAGTCTCAAAGGCACAGTAACTGAAACAGTCTGTTTAATTCTAAGGGATAAAGAGAGGACGGAAAACGCTCACGTTAAAATGAATTATGACAGCTTTTGGGACATGAGCTCACTCAAATGTTAGGAGTGGACCTCAGGACAAAATGCAGGATGTGGGCCTAACGTATTTTCTTTTCATGTCATGATATATTTCTGAATAAAACACAGTGTCAGGGAGAGGATCTGAACTAGCTGAGTGTTTTCTCTCAGTAATTGGTGGGGGCGGTGGGAGAGGGAGGTGAAACGTGATATTACTGGCTCATTTTATTTTGCCTCATTCGTTGGTGCACAGAGACGTAATCAAAACTCTGACGTTTTAGAGGCGAGTCACAACACTTCGATCAGAGATAGTGTCTTTAAATGATCTGAGATGATGAGTTTTGCTTAATATGACCAGAAAAATGAACTCATGAACTAACAAAATTTTATTTCAGGTTTACCTTAAAGTCACTTGTTATAATTTGTTTTTAATCCTCTAATTGAATTCTTTTTCTGGATCTCTCTTTCTCCAGATATTAATGAGTGTTTGGACCCCAGTGCATGTCCTGATGGCCAGTGTGAGAATACTGTTGGGTCGTATGAGTGTATTCCCTGCCAGCCTGGACACCAGGCACAAGGAGGAGTGTGTTATGGTGAGAAGACACACACACACACACACACACACACACACACACACACACACACACACACACACATTTTTGTTTTTTAGTAATATTGAATATTTTCTAGCATTACAGTGAATTCTGAACTGATTTGTCAGAAATCCAAGTAATTCCAAATTGCCTGTCGTTGTCGTGAGTTTAGCAGTTGAGCAGTTTAGAATAGCAGTGCTGAATGAGGACAACAGTACTTAATTGGGTTTTAAACTTTGCTTAAAGGCATCACCTCTCCTATTTAACATTTGACATAGAAAATCTGTTTCTAGGCCCTCCTACATTTAAAATATGAAAACTGAAGTTGTTTTCCTTTATAGTACTATTTAGTTTTGGTTTGTGTTACAGTGGTCATCGTAGTTTTGATTGAATTTAGTTTTGTGCGTAGCTGTTGTTTTACTCCTTTTATTCATTGTTGTGATAGTTTACAGTATCAACTCTGAAGCACAAGCTTTCACAGAAACTATCATAGTGCCTTGACTAACGAAAACAGCATGGAGCTTTTTTCATATAGTGATAAAAAAACTCCAATTGCAAATACTGGTCCATTTTACCGTGGCAGGCATGGACACGCACGCCAGAATAAAGCAAAACATGACGCACTGAAGACGTATTACGCTGATTTATGTTGGTCATTTTCAGTAACAGATTTCCTCAGGACATAATTATAGTAAGCGATGTGTTCATGTTAGTAATGTGTGTGTGTGTGTGTGTGTGTGTGTGTGTGTGTGTGTGTGTGTTTTAGTAGCTGTAAAGCAGGCTGTCAGGTAATTAAAGATGGTAGTGACAGTGACATCCACCTGGGGAATACAGTAATAACACAGTGCTCAGTTCTACAACACACACTCACTGCCAAAAGCCTTACACTGTGATCACATCAGCAGGCAGTAGGCTTGTGATATTGTGTGCAGTGTGTCATCATCAGATTGTGCCCCCAATCCGTCGCTGATTGCAAGTTGCTTTTAAAAAACTGCATTTTCACTGCGCACAGAAAAAGGATCCGTAACTACAGACTGCTGGCTGCTTCTTATGCTGAGTATTTCAGCACAGCTGCTTATGTGGCTACAAGGCATTACCGGCCGTGCCTGCTTAACTGGGAGAAATTAAACAGACTTTCTGATCAGAAACGTTGATCTTTGTCAGAAGTTAACTTCGTTCTTGGTTTAGGTTGGTAGGTCTTGATATGGTTTGGTAGTTTTTAGTGTGGTTTGTAGTTCTAGGTATGGTTTGGTAGTGTTTAGTATGGTTTGATCAGTCATGATATGGTTTGGTAGTTTTTAATATGGTTAATTGTTCTTGGTATAGTTTAGTAGGTCTTGGTATGGTTTGGTAGTTTTTAGTGTGGCATGTAGTTCTTGGTATGGTTTGGTAGTTTTTAGTGTGGTGTGTAGTTCATGGTATGGTTTAGTAGTTTTTAGTGTGGTGTGTAGTTCTTGGTATGGTTTGGAAGTTTTTAGTATGGTTTGTAGTTCTTGGTATGGTTTGGTAGTTTTTAGTGTGGCGTGTAGTTCTTTGTATGGTTTGGTAGTTTTTAGTGTGGTGTGTAGTTCTTTGTATGGTTTGGTAGTTTTTAGTGTGTTGGTGGTAGTTCTGTGGTATGGTTTGGTAGTTTTTAGTGTGTGGTGTGTAGTTCTTTGTATGGTTTGGTAGTTTTTAGTATGGTTTAGTAGTTTTTAGTGTGGTGTGTAGTTCGTGGTATGGTTTGGTAGTTTTTAGTGTGGTGTGTAGTTCTTTGTATGGTTTGGTAGTTTTTAGTATGGTTTAGTAGTTTTTAGTGTGGTGTGTAGTTCGTGGTATGGTTTGGTAGTTTTTAGTGTGGTGTGTAGTTCTTTGTATGGTTTGGTAGTTTTTAGTGTGGTGTGTAGTTCTTGGTATGGTTTGGTAGTTTTTAGTGTGGTTTGTAGTTTTTGGTGTGGTTTAGTAGTTTTTAGTGTGGTGTGTAGTTCTTGGTATGGTTTGGTAGTTTTTAGTGTGGTGTGTAGTTCTTTGTATGGTTTGGTAGTTTTTAGTATGGTTTGTAGTTCTTGGTATGGTTTGGTAGTTTTTGATGTGGTGTGTAGTTCTTTGTATGGTTTGGTAGTTTTTAGTATGGTTTGTAGTTCTTGCTGTAGATTTAGTAAACTGTGTTTGGCGCCTAAAATCACTTCTTATTACAAAAATAAAATGGCTAAAGTGTAACCATGTGAAGAAACCTAAAGGCCACTGTTACTGTAGCAGTCTTTTAACGTAACGAGCCCTCGTTTATGTTTTGTGAGGGAAGCCATTCTGTGTGTGGCTGCTGCACAACTTTATCAGTTTAACAAGCAAAACAACGGGAGAAAAGATTTACCTCACACTGCATAAATGTTCTAAAGCCAGACAACATATCAGAGCTGATTCAGGACATGAACTGACGTTATACATTGAAAATAAAACTGAGATAAACATAATTACTTTTGTGCGTATTAAAACCACAGACAGTGTTTTCAGACATTTATATCATTCAACTTGATAGACAGTTGCAATAGATTGAAACTATCTGCTCCCCTTTCCTATGAGATCACCTGATTTGCAGCTGTGATTTAGTGATAGGGCGAGAAACAATAAATGGACCTGATTGTGGATTCAAGCTGATTGTGGAAAAGATTGTGGATTTTCTCAACTTTATGAAAATGAATTGTGACGTGATGAGCAGCAGTCTAAACGACTAGCTCCCACAAAGTCCTCTTACCTGTGCTAGACTTGAGGGTCCCCAGCCTCCACTCTCTGAATATTTTCTTCCTGTCAGTGTTTTATTTCTATTCCCAAAAGTATCTCACAAAAAATGTAAGACAAACTTGTAAACCTCTAAACTTGTGATAGAAATGTACAAAGCCAAATGGACAAAAAGCAAGGCCTTAAACACACAAGCGGCAAACTTAGAACATTAACAAATTGTCTCGCTCGTAATGTGAATGTACAGTTACACTGCCTTTGTCTTCATAACGGCAACAGCAGAATCACTAACAGTTTAATGAAGGAAAGTCCAGAGTAGCATCACAATTACACTGTGAACACTGCGAGTCTTATAGGGTTTGTGTGTGTGTGTGTGTGTGTGTGTGTGTGTGAGAAAGAGAGAGAGAGAGAGAAGGGCCTGTATTTTTGTGTTTAAGGACGGCATTCTCCAAACTTCAGTGACTGGACCAAATCAGTTATGCTCCATAAATCACATGGAATCATGCATATATATATGCACACAAGCTGCTCTCACTTACGTTAGAGAAAAAAGAACACCTGCACTCCTCTCATTCTGCTTCTGTTTCTCTCTTACAGATGTGAATGAGTGTCAGAAGAGAGGGGTGTGCATGAATGGCCGTTGTGAGAACCTGCCGGGGACATACCGCTGTCTGTGTAACGAGGGTTTCCTGCCCGAGGCCGACAGCAAAGGCTGCAGAGGTCAGCAGCACGCGATGGTGACATCACACTATGCTTTCACACAAACCGGGGCGGTCTTTGCTCTACCTGCCCTAACTAACAAGACCCAGTGCATCATTATTATCTGCAGTAAAGTTTTAAATCCAACTTTTTGTGTGTGGCTCCTCAGATATTAACGAGTGCGAGGACAACCGTCTGTGTGCTAATGGCCGCTGCATAAACACAGAGGGCTCATTCCAGTGCCAGTGTTACCCAGGATACCAGCCCACCCAGGAGGGCAGCCACTGTGAGGGTAAGTATGCTAACATGCTGACACTACCGAACTATTAATTCCATTGCATCCTGTCTAATCCTAGAGTGGGACAAAGTGGAATGTCTCATTTCTGTTTAATGTTTCAGTTACATTTATAAACGCATTTGATCTGAATTTGCCAGCCGTACCACACTGGTATCAGCAGTAAGTGTTCTGTGGTGACGAAGTATAAAGCTTGTGCAGGGCAGGCGAAACAGTGAAGTCCAGGCAAAAAGAGTCCTATTTACTGTGTTTAATCTGTTTAATATACATTATTCTTCAGATATTAATGAATGTGAGCGTGCATCAAACTGCCAGAGGGGGCGCTGCATCAACACCATGGGCTCCTACCGCTGTGAGTGCCAGAAAGGATACATGCTTGTCAGCGGACGCAGATGCCAAGGTACTCACACAAACACACACACACACACACACATAAATGTGTGCCTAAGCTTGTAGATGTTCACACTCATCATTTGAAATAATGATCAATACATTTGTCTCATTTCTCTCTCTTTCTCACTTTCTTCATCAGACATAGACGAGTGTGAGGTGGATAGGAGTTTGTGCCAGCCTCATGGAGTGTGTGAGAACCAGCAGGGGGGTTATATGTGTGTGTGCAATGAAGGCTTCATTTTATCTGAGGACAGACACAGCTGTGAGGGTAAGTGTGTGTGGGTGTGGGTGTTTGAGCAAAACCATTTCTTTTTGTTACTGAGGACAAGGTTGTGGTTAAATTTAGGTCTCAGCTCAAAAAAATTCTTATTACAAATAGGTACATGCAGACAAAACAATATATATATATATACATATATACACATATATATTATCTATATATATATATATATATATATAGAGAGAGAGAGAGAGAGAGAGAGAGAGAGAGAGATACTTATTACGTAGAGATACATCACAGGAGAATGAGAAAACGTTTTTAAAAATATTTTATCCATTAACCGTTTCTGTTTGTCCATTCATTATGAAATGTTAATATACTGTAAAGGACAAATGGCATTTTCAAATTTAAAAAATGTAAAAACAGCAAAAAATTGCAAAGTTTTTGTCCTGAAAGCTAAAATAGATGTAATACATATTGGAAATATTGTCGTTATTATATTAGCTATATGTAGTATATGTATTATACACTATATGGGGGCTTCTATTACATATAGGGACTTGCATATATATATAAAATACATATGGGACATTATTATTATGTTGATGTAGTACATGTGGGACGTATTATTTTGTGTGTATATATATGTATATATAAAAAATAATAAGTATGTATATATCACTGCAGTCGTATCTCCATTTAAAGCACATTTTTCCCTTCTCCTGTAAAGTTACCATTTTGGAGATAGTTTTGTTCCGACAACAGTGATATATATATATATATATATATATATATGTGTGTGTGTGTGTGTGTGTGTGTGTGTGTGTGTGTGTATGTATATACACATTTGGGACATAATGCGTAACCCCCACATCCTGACATATGTCAGAAATATGTGTAAAAATAGTGTTTGTGTGTTTCCTTTCAGAGATGGAGATGGATGTGAACAATAAGAAGGAGTGTTACCTCAATCTGGATGACACAGTGTTCTGTGACAGCGTCCTGGCCACTAACGTCACAAAGCAGGAATGCTGCTGTTCGGTTGGAGTCGGCTGGGGGGATCACTGTGAAATTTACCCCTGTCCCGTCTACCACTCAGGTACTAGAGACAGAGAGAAGGAGGGATGATAGCTGCTTAAAGGCTAATAGATATACAATACCATGGACACTTTTGAAAAAGCCAGTAGATCCTTGCATGGATAGTAACGTGAATGGATGGTCAGTTAGATGCACTGAGAGTTACTAACAGTGCCTTGTGAAAGTTTTTACCAGCTTGAAAATTATCAACATATTTTCCCAGTCAGTATTTGTATTATGAACTCGTACTATAACACTATATTTGCAATGCCAATGCAAGTTATATGCACTGTAAAGAAAATGAAAAATTGAATTATGGTATCTTTTGCTCTTGGAACTTTTATGTTTATGTATGCAAATGTTTTGGTGCTCCTCTTCAAATTACTTTTTTGTTGATTTCTAAGTGAAATAACACATAAAGCACATTTATTGTTTATGAATTTAACATATTGAGAAAAAAACAGAAATGTGTCCATTGCAAAGGTTATGGCACATTTTATACTACATGTTTTGTTTTGTTTTGAATTTTTGCACTACAGCAAAAAATGCCATATTGAAGTGTGTCACTGTAGAGGATATGTTAACTCATTTTCTCTTCAAGAATCAACAAAACATGTTATTTGACCAGAGTGGTGTTCAAAATTTTGCATACTGTTAGAATGGATGGGTTGATAATTACCATTGTGTGTTTGTGTGGTGTGTAGCGGAGTACCACTCGCTGTGTCCAGTGGGACGAGGCTTTTACCATGAGGACGGTCTGACGGAGTACGGCCTGCCAATACACAGAGGTAACGTGAGCTATGAGAGAGGAAATGAATGAATTGTTGTAAACACCATCAGCCTGTGTGTTTAAATGTAACATTGGTCTTAAGTAATTATGTACACAGTCTCTCAGTTAGGTCACACTAGCCTGTTTGGTTACTCTTTCCTGTTTTCTCTCTATCTGTCCTCTTCTCTGTAGACATAGATGAGTGTGTGTTATTCGCTAATGAGATCTGTAAGGAGGGACGCTGTATGAACACACAGCCCGGATACGAATGTTACTGTCAGCAGGGCTTCTACTACGACAGCAACCTTCTGGAATGTATAGGTAAACAGACAGACACTCACTCTCTCACACACAAACATACACATACGGTCATATGCAAACGTTTGAATAACCCTGGTCAATTTACCTTTGTTGATTTTCTAAGTGAGAATAAGTTCAAGTCAAGTCAAGTCAGGCTTTATATTGTCATTCCAGCTATGTACAAGTACTCAGTGAAATGAAACAGCATTCCTCCAGGATCGTGGTGCAACACAGAAACACAAGTGCGAGACAATACAATATATACAGTGCAGACAATAGAGTGCAGTAAATAAATACGAAAGACTTACAATAAATACAAAACAGAACACAGGCAGTACACGGTACTGAGAGTATGTGGAGTTGTGCAAAGGAGTGTGTAACAAATTGACATATTAGCAGCTTAGCAGATAGCCTAGCATATATGAGCATAGCAGTCACTGAGGTAACAACCAGAGCAGCAATATACAGTATACAGTATTCAGTTGATGCAGTAATTCTAGCAGCTAACATTGTTAAAGTGAAGTAAAATGTGCAAAAATGCAAGTATTCAGATCTACAGTCATATCAAGGGAAGTGTTTCAGTGAAATGCAGTAACTATATTTATCTAAGTGGGGAGTGTCCAGAAATGAATGCTGTGTCGGTGCTGCACTGTCCTGTCTGTTTACTGTGTCTAATGTCTGTTTAATTTATCATATTTATTGTATTGTTTCTAGTTAAAATTTTTGTTGCACACTAATGTCTGCACGTTCGCACTTTGTACTCTTTTGTTCCATGTTGCACCGTGTTGTTCCTGGAGGAACGTAATTTCACTCCACTGTGTACTTGTACGTCGATGGACTGACAGTAAAAGCCTCTTGACTTGACTTGACTTGAGTTAGTCCCATATCGTTGTGTATGTGTGTGTGGGTCCGTGGGAGTAGAGAAATCTGATGGCTTGTGGAAAGAAACTGTTGCACATTCTGGCTGTGAGGGGCCGAATGCTGCGATACCTTCTTCCAGATGGCAGAAGAGAGAACAGTTCGTGTGAGGGGTGTGTGGGGTCAGTCACAATGCTAGTGGCCTTTAAGTTAACAAATCCTCTACAGAGAATGCACTTAAATATGGCAGTTTTCTGCCAATTTTAGTGCCCAGTTAACATATGAGAAAAATAAAATATAAAATGTGCCATAACTTTTGCACAGGCCACATTTTATGTTTTATTCCCTGCATGTTAAATTCAGTAAATAAACAGTAATTGTGCGGTAAAATGTGGAAAGGTGTGTTCTCTGTAGTGTATGACTGTACATGCTTCAGCCCCTGAGACCTTAATTGTTCTCAAATGCTGTGACTTTCATCATATTTTAACACCTTACACAAGTGACAGAAATCAGCTATACGAGTTACTCCGGTTCTTGTATATAAGGAACTTGAGTGTTTATGAGGAAATTCTGCCCTCTAGTGAGCACGTACAAACTAATAGCAAATAATATTTACTGCAGTGGCCACAAGGAGGCAGTAAAGCCCCACACTGGCCTTCATTACAGTCATGCAGTATAACAACATGGACCTGTTTCACAAGTCTGAGCAAAATATGAATTTGTGGGAAATTCCTACTGATTTACATTTAGATTAGAATACAAATAACATCAGGAGTGTAAAAGTCAAGTTAAAATTATTTATCATTTGTTATGTCTTTATCTCTCTCTCATTCTCTCTCTCTAGATGTGGATGAGTGTCATGACGAGTCTTTGTGTACTAACGGTCACTGTGTGAACACACGTGGATCCTTCTACTGCACCTGCAATGCCCCCTGGACTCCTGACCCCACCAACAAGAAGTGTGTCTTCCCCCCAGTCACAGGTGGGCGCATGTGTGCATGTGTATTTGTGTGTGTGCGTGTGTGCGTGTGTGCATTCATTTCATAAGATCTTTTTTACCGTTCGTAGACCATTCATTTATTGATCTAAACTAGAAACCAAATGAAATTGTTTGAGCTTTGGTAACTAAATTTTTCTGCATAGATTCAGTGAAGTCTGTTTTTATTGTTTGGCTGTTTTCTTGAACACTGATTACTTTCAGAGCAGCTGGAAAAAATACAACCTGCTTAATATAGCACAGTAAAAATATTAAACAGTTTCTTTATTAAAGTAAAGCTGTTCAGAAACAGGTTAAATCTGTATGAACACATTTCTATCGCAAAGCACAGTTAAGAGACTTTAGAAATATGTCATCCCACTAGAATGTCACTGCTCTTAGCTATTTAAAGGGGAATGCCACCAGTTTTTCAAAATTTCTGCATGGTTAATAGTAAACAAAGTTGTGTTTGATGTGAAATAGTAAACAAAGAGTGGTTTGATGTGAAATACTCAGTTCTAGAGAAAGTCAGAATTGTTCACAGTGGTGGTGATAGGAACCAGACATCTCAAGAGTACATTCAGTGATTAAAAAAGCTCCATCACACAGTGTTCTTACATGAAATGGTTATGAATATGCTGCCCAATGCCTGAGGCACTGTTTTACAATAATTTTAGATCAGCTTTTAGCCTAAATCATACATGCAGGGTGTTGTAAGACAAAATAAATCTTTATTTCTCCAGATTTACCACTATTTTACCATTGTCAACACTGCTGTGTATGGCTATATTTGTTTTGTGAACATGTTTATCTCTGGGTTCTGTCAAAAATGCTTTGAATGAAACAATCTGGGTAATTCTGTTTACATCTCAAACCAAAATCAAATCATGCAGAAACATCGGTGGAAATCCCCTTTAATAAAACGTTTATGTAGTGTTGCCGGTTGTTGAGCTGCTGTCCCGTCGCATGCTGCATGTGTGTGTGAGTAAAAGCATGAAAAGATTCTGCCCCGTGTGAGGCTCGAACTCACGACCTTCAGATTATGAGACTGACGCGCTGCCTACTGCGCCAACGAGGCCTGAAGGAGGGAGGAAACAGCAGCGTATTCAACGCTCAGACTGTGGGGGGAGGTGCACGAGGGGCTCTCTGGGGTGGAGAGGGAAGGGGGTGGGGAGTGTGTGAGAATGTGCTCGCTCTGGCATGTGTGCTCAACACACACTGTGCACTGGCCGTGTGTGTTTGTGCGTGTTTAGACTGTGTTTGTATGCGGCTGTTAAAACGTGTTAGATTTATTATAGACCCAGTTAGGAGGACCGACCCTTGCTTGAGCTCAAGAGGAAGTCAAGAGAACGAACACACAGAGCCAGTGGATTCTCTCCAACCTCCTAGTTTATTAAAACACACACAGAGATGTATATACGGCAGTTGTCACACAACTCTTACACCCGCACCCTCTCTTCTCCTTTCCAGCAGCCAGCTGAACGTCGATCGTAGCCTAGTTTGAATGTAAACTGCCACTGCGTTAAAGTTTACAAGCTACTAGAATTGAACCGGTTGCATCAAGTAACATAGTTTCAACGTAGCTTTAAGTTCTAACTTAAAATTTACACTTATCCTATAGTCATGCAAGTTCTGCTGTAAGAATCGGTTAAAGTGGCGGGTCTATTTGATCGATGGGAAAACTTGCAAGAAAACCAAATACATCTTTAGTTCTGCTGGAGAGATTACACCCGTTTTTGTCGATAGAAAAGATTACAGACCTCTTATCCACATGTTTGCAACACAGCACAGACAGTAGCCATGCCCTGAGTCCTACTTTGTGTCTGGCACTGAGATATTTTGGGGGTCGCTCTAAAACCTGGTGGGTGACACTGTTAAATACACAAGTCAAACTGCGTGCAGAGCAATAAGAGCAGCTCCATCAGTGCTCAGGTTGTGTGTGACGCTGATCTTATAATCATACAATGCATAACACTGATTATTTTAAAAAGTATAACAGAGCTAACATTACATTTCTGTCATCCAGCAGATTCAAATAGCGATTACATTGGCTGCAGCTTCGCTAACATTACCGACCGTTTATTGATAAAGTGCTGTTAAAATATTGTGCACGAGACCCCAGTTTGATTATCGCAAAAATTCCAGACAGAATAAACACACAAACAAGAAATGGACGATTTGAGGACACCAATGTATTGTAAAACACAGGCTCTTTTGAATCATAGCTAATACGGCCTACTTACATCAAGCAAAGTAAACGTAGCATGAAAAGAAACGCGAGCGATTTCACAGTGTGTGGAGATCATGCGCGTAACGTTTCCTGTTTATGTCGGGGTAGCATTACTGATTGGCTGCAGAGGGAAAACGTCATTCTGTGCGACAGTGTTTTGATCTACGATCACTTTAAGCACAACTAGTTAAGTGTCTGTGGTGCAGTTGAAATTCTGTGTTGCTAGTTTTACACTAATTACTCTCAACGTGAGGTTTAAGACGGACTTTACACCCCAACCTATGATCCTACTTGCGTTCAGCTGGTGCAGCTAGCTGCTGTTCTTCAGCCCCACCCCAGCCTCAGGCCTCTCTATCCTAACTTGGCGAGGATGCAGTTTATCTTGTATTTTTATTGACAACTTCCCTTCCCCTTCTATGTAAGGGGTTTGGGTCAGGAACAGTTTGTTCTTGCAGGCGTAAGCAATTCTGCTGTGGATGTATTCCAGCATGCCCAGAGTCCCCTTCCTCTTTTTCTCCTGTGAGATCAGCTCCTGTGCCAAACAGTTATGCGCAGTGATTCTTATGTCAGACACAGAAATGTTTGACACAGATTTACATTTTTCCATCGCAGTCACCTTTTACACTCTGTGTGGGTATTTAGCTCCTTATGGGGACCAGATGTTCCCAGTAAGATGAAAACATGAACATTTTGATGTTTTGGGGACAAATGACAACTTATTTATTCATTCATGTGTTTATTTGTTTAGAAAAATAACTTTTACTAGAAAAAAGATCAGCCAGAGTGCATTATTTCTCTGTATTTATGAAGTGAAACATGGTACCAGGAAATCTCTGAGCTCTGTGCTTCGGTGAGGATATTATTGGTTAAAGAGCCCATATCATGAAAAAAATGTTCATTATTTACTATTTTTGTGATTTCACAAAAAAAAAAACACATTTATGCATATCTGTCTGTTCAGCTTACAGCCTGTTCACACTGAAGCTTTAAAGAGCATTTTTGCCCCATGCTGTATTTTGAATGAGCCCCAATACAGGGCAGCCAATCAGAACAGAGCTCATTTACATAGTCCTTACATAGTCCTTACTTACTTCTTTACAATAAACAACTTTGAATGTGTGTTTGTGTCTCCCTTTAGGAATCAATGAATGCCAGGACCCGTCTAATTGTAAGAATGGACACTGTGTGGACACACAGGACTCCTATTACTGTATCTGCACTCCACCCTGGATCCTGGCAACTGACCGTAACAGCTGTGTGACACCAGAGGAGCAGGCCGGTGAGTGTTTAGGACAAGGTTGCACCATTAAAGCGGTATGAAAGGTAATGAGGTTGTGTGAGTAGAACTCCTGATAAAAGAAATGAGAACGTTTGAGTGCAACATGCCATCATCACAAATTATAGCGATCAACGTTTGTACAAGAGCCACTGTTCCAAACAGTATCTGAAAAAGGCATTGCAGTGCAACATTTTGAGGACAGACAACTTATGAGTGCTGATGTTGTACATGGCATATAAAAATAAGAGAAGCTGTCATCCATCATCCATTGGCTCCAGCTTAGGCTGGGCCTACACTGCACGATTTTTTGCCCGATTTTAACCCCGATTTGCCCCTTGCGACAAATTTTCACAGTCGATTTTCCAGATCAGAAGCTCGATCTGAAGTGACTGACAGCATGGTTTATCTGTTAGTGTGAGAGGAGAAATGAGTGAATCTTTAGCCCTCCGATCGAACTCTGAAGTGATCGGAGGCCCTCCGATATTATCAAACATGTTTGATATTTATGCCTCAAAACGTTCACGAGTCCTGTAGAGTGAGAAGGTCAGAGATTTACTCAATGAGTTATTCGAACAACAGCCAATCAAAGAGCTAGAAGAGCGGAGGAACAGGTGAAGAGACCGCCTGAACAACAGAGAGCGGAGACAGAGGAGCTGCATGTAAAACAGGCAGATAAGAGCCGATATCATGTTTATAATGTTTGGGTCCAGACATACGATTTCAAGGGAGCTGCCAGTTTGTAGTGAAATATTTCTCCAGCTCTCACTAATATCAGCGTTTCTCAACCACATATTAATCCCCAGTTTGCACTTCTTCTGCGCATAAAAGCACAAACAGGTCCGGTCCAGTACGTTTAGCTTTATTTGTGTCGTGTGATCTAAGGGGATCTGGAAGTTTGAGTTCTTATTCGTAGCCCAAACCTGTTGTGTGTGTTATACTCTCTCTTTGCCCTGTCGTCTACTGTGAGCGCCCTCATGACAAAAGGACAAGACATTCTGTGACAAACTGACATAAAGTCCGTTTTAAAAATCTGTTAAGATTTTAAAAGTCGTGTAGTGTACGCCCATCCTTAATGAGATGCATGATGGGTAATGTAGTTTTCTGAACAGATGTTTTGATAACTGAAACGAAATGTTAGCTGAGTAATGTAGTTCTGTGAATGTAGGTTCTGATAGATGAAATGACTGGATGTTAAAATGGGTGAAGTGAGGTGTGCAATGGCTAATGTAGGTTTGTGTATAGAAGGTGTAATAGATTAAGTTGGGTGCATGATGGGTAGTTTAGTTTTGTGAGTAGACATTCTGAGATGTAATGAGGTGCATCATCAGTGATGTAGTTTTATGATCTGAAGTTGTACAAGCTGAAATGAGGTCTATGACGAGTTTTGTCGCTCTGTAAAAAAATTCTGTAAACAAGGTGAATGATGGGTAATGTAGTACGACGTATAGAAGTTGCATTAAATGAGGTGAATGATTGGTAGTGTAGTACTATGAGCAGATATTCTAGAGGATGAAATGAGGTGTATGATGGGTCATGTAGTTCTATAAATAGACATTCCCGATGGATGAAATGAGGTGTATGATGGGTAATGTAGTTCTATGAATAGAAGTTCTGACAGAAGTGAATAATCGGTACAGTAGTTATGTTAATAGAAGTTCTGATAGATTAAATAAAATAATAATTTAAAGCAGTTTTGACCGTCCTAATAACGGTTAAAAGAAAAGATATGGTATTTATCTGACCTCTGTGAAGAGGTTAAATAATGGATTGTATCTAAATATGGGTACAACTGGAAGCCAGTAGTCTATTTATGTAGACATACTACTGCACAACTCACCCAAGACTGTGTGCTTCTGATGCTTCTTTCTCGTTCTTTTTCTCCCCTCTTTCCTCTCTCTGTCTCTTTTTACCCCTCCCTTTTTCTTTTCTTCTCTCTCTCTCTGCACTTCTCTGTTCCTCTCTAGTAATGTCTGTGGTGACCCTTTCAGATGTGAATGAGTGTCTGGACCCGTCGTACTGCAGGAACGGGAGGTGTGTGAACACTCCCGGCTCCTTCCACTGCATCTGCACTCAGCCGCTCACCTTCAGCGCGGCCCTCAAGCAGTGCGTCTATGATGGTGGGTAGCACAGCCAATCAGACGCTCGCCCCCAATCGGCCAGTCAGAGTCACAGTTTAGCTGCCAGCTAGCTAGTCGACTAATCAGCTAAAAGCATAGCCCTGAAACAGCTAATCAGGTCTCACTTAAATCCCTGATTGGCCAATCAGCTTCAGCGCGAGTGCCCGATAAGGCACGTAGCAAGGTTCCCAACGTTCCTTATGACATGTTGTACATGGTAGGATAGGACCCCTTTGTGTTTATTGTGTGTTTGTCTTTCTCTTCTTCCCAACACCCCATTCTGTTACTTCCTTTTCCTTCATTTTTCTTGTTCTCTTTGTCTGTTTCTGTGTCTTCCTCTCTTGCTCCTTGTTTATTTCTTTTTTCCCATTTCTCTCCCGCTCTCATTCTCTCTACTCTCGCTCTCTCTATTGCTGTCTGTCTGTCTCTCTCTCTCTCTCTCTCTCTCTCTCTCTCTCTCTCTCTCTCTCTCTCTCTCAGATCGTACAGCGGCGCATAAGGACGTGTGTTTTGGGGAAGTGGATGAGGATCTGATCTGCAGCATGCCAAGGAACGATCTCACAGTCACGTACTCTGAGTGCTGCTGCCACTACGGCCGTGGCTGGGGCCCTGAGTGCCGCACTTGCCCACAGAGAAACTCAGGTAAGCCAGCTGCAGTACTCCTCCAGTCCTTTTGCTCTGCGAAACTCAGGTAGGCTAAATTAGGACTGGCCAAAAATCGTGTCATTGAATTTTGGTCATTTTTGACAATTACCATATGCATATGGGTCAATAACCCAAGACAAATAAGGTTTTCAGAAGTGACAATTTTTAAAAATCTTATTAAAAAAGACATGATGTGCATTTTTTTGTTATCAAAGCTGTTAATTGCCTATTTTAGTTATTCAAGCTGTGCTGGTCTGGTTGCCCCATTTGACGTATCTAGTTGTGCCACCTGACTTTTCAGACTAATTTCTTCAGATAAATAAACATTATAATAAGGACAAATTTACATGGCTCTCTTGAGCTCATACCACACGACATGTAAACTGAACCATTTGAACCACGACTCAAAAAAGACATTTTGTCCAAAATTGTGAAAAGGCCACTGACCTTGGCATTGCACCATGAAGGTCACTTGGGGTCTTCTTTATGATGCAATACCCTGGCCCCTCCTTTGTAAAAGCATGTCAAAATAAAAGGTCTTTGTTTTGGGTTATTTAACCTGACATTCGAGGAAGAAAGAACCTGTGGAATTTACAGTGAGATGAGTACTTATTTTAAGGTTTTCAAACATAAAATCATACCAAACTATTTTATTTAGAATTGTATGTAATTACATGTGTGTGTAATTGTATGTGATTACCTTTTTTAATCATTTACTTAGTCAACATACATAGTTGGATGGTTTAACCACCTGACATGTGTAGACTTTTGGAGGCAAAAAGAAACTAAAATGATTTTTTTTAAGCCGAAAATTGATTAAAAGAACAAAACTCCAGTTTGCTACTTTAGATAACTTTGTGCATGCTTTATTTATTTATGTATTGAAAGTAATGTAGGCTGTTTGTGCATTCCACGTGTTGTTTATGTCTGTTTGGGTTTATTGTGAACATACGTTTGAAGAAGGCATGTTTAAGTGTGGTGTGCTTTGTGCAGTGATATTTAACAGGCTATGTGAGATGCACCTGGAGACCGAGTCAGACGGAGAGGGAGATTTCCTAGCAGCTTTCTCCAATTACAACCCAGGTAACTTTTCCAACAGCCACTCAAATAGTGTTTACTAAGCCCCACAGAAACAAGCTTTTTGTCAAGGCCGTGGAAGGTGGTAGTACTGGACGTTTGCATGTTATGGCTTACGCCAAAGAACTGCATCAGACGGCCATACTGAGGAATAGACTTGGTTTATTCAAATATTCTTACTCTTTCTTTTCTTCTGTCAGAGAGAGACAGTTCAGAGGAGGACTCTGATGAGTGTAGTTGTGCTAACGGACGCTGTGTGCGCTCATACCTGGGTACCATGTGTGAGTGTAACCCCGGCTTCAGACTGGATCATTCAAGAACGCGCTGTGTAGGTCAGTACACACGTGCTATAAATGGATTACAGTGGTTCACTGCATGACTTTTTAAGCCTCTTTCTGCAGGCCCCCAGTGGCCATTCTACTAGTGGAACGGCAATAGGCTAACATATTTTAAATTAATATTAAGAAATCAAATATTTTTCCCCATAACTCTGTATTTAGGTTAACTAGGACACTGTTGGCTTCTGTTTTTTGCACATTTGCAGCATTATTGAAGTAAAAAAAATAGTGGTGCAACTTAAGAACCTACAAAATAGACTTTTATTTATTTTAAACACCAAAATAAAAAAAAACAATTAAATTTGTCCTATTTTGACTCTTTTTTATGACCTTCTTAGACTTACATTTCTATGCCTAATACAATAAATAATTAATAATAGTCTTTGACATGCCTGTTGTGTAGTTCTACGATGTGTCTTGCTCCCTCACTCATTTATTAAATGGAATAAAGCGTATTTCGGCCTAAGATATTTTGGCAGTCAGTGTACTGCTATCCGTTAAATGGGAAAATGTACTTATTATTGGTCACATGCTCATAACCAATAATGCATTAGATGCATTTAAATCCTTTTTAAATGCATTTGGCCTGTCAAAGTTACCCTGACCTCACCTCCCTCAAACAATAGTTGAATTTACATGTATGTGATAATCTGGTCAGATTTTGTCAGTTAGCCGTTCAACGTGTTTGCAAATACTTGGGAAATCAGATAATGAGAAAACTGTTTACATGAGTGAGGCAATAATCTGATTTCTGCTTTGCCCCTGGCCAGTGAAGTCACAGAAAAAGACATGAGAGAAACGTAACATTGAGTCACTTTACTAGAAAATGTGAATATACATCATCTAGAACATTGAGTGTATAGTTGTCAAGCATATGCTTGGTTTCAGCATCGCTCCAGAAGTGTTGTGCTGCCGTTTCTCGGGTGCTGTGTTAAACACTGCTCGCTCTTTCTGGGCCAGCAGTCTGTATTTGTGTTTGCACAGACTCAGAAAAATGACAGAAATCAGAGTAAGTTATACTTGCGCTGAAAAGGCTGATAACTGAGCTAAAGTCTAGCCCTGTTAATCAGATTTCTAGAAATCTGATAACGGCCTTAGTCCGATCTAAGAAATCAGAGCTTGCTGTTTACATGACCGCTTCAATAATCAGATAACTGCCGAAATCCGGTGATGATCATACTATTGGTGTACGTGTAAACGCATTTAAGAGAGAACTATATTTATATATATATATATATATATATATACTATTTTTATAGTACATATAACTAATCAAATGTTTAACTTTTAAAATTGTATTTGTAGTCACAAAATATAGTGGAATGTAAGCATTTTCAAAACCTTAAAACCATAGAAAACCAACCTTACCTGATTTTTTTGAAGAGTTTCTTTCCAAAATGCAGTATATCCATTTAGAACAATTTTGGATATAGCATGTATTCAATAAAAAAATTGCTGATGTATAATGGAAAACATATTTGTCCAATAAAGGCGATTTTTTCATAATATAGTATTCATATTTCTTGTATGTGTGAAGTCCACTCCCAAAATCATAAATCATGAAAAAAAGATAATTCTTGAAAGTGGTCTATAATGCAATTTGCAGTGAAACCCTTCATTTATATATTTTATTGCCTTTTTGACGATCAGCCCACTGCAAATTGCGCTTTGGCCTCCCAAGACAAAAGTTTGGGCACCTCTGCTATGGAGCCTGGATTTTATTGTCTATGATGCACATCTATGTTAGCAGGTAGCTTCTGCTACATCAAAACAAACGATGCACCATATCGGTGCATTGCTAGTTTTCATGTAGCATCTCTAGAATTTGCTTGTAAAATGTACAGAAGGGTGAACATGATTCTCTTGCTCTCTCCCTCTGTCTCTCTGTGATATAGATATAGACGAATGTGTGGAGAGAGGCATGCGGCTGAACCCGTGTAAGAACGCTCGGTGCACAAACACGATGGGCTCATTCAAGTGCACCTGCAAACACGGATTTGTACCCACACGCAGACCCAACGTGTGCAGGCAGGCCAGGGCTTCATAACACTACACACGTTCACATCCAGTGCAAAGACGCAATGCAGACAGACACACAGATAAGTAGACAGGCACAAATGCAAACACTCGTTCTCATCCACCCTCCTGCAGTTCTCTGTGGTCAGTTCATTTCCTCTCATCTTCATTTGTTTTTAACTCTTTTTTTAATTAAATTCAGAGATTTTGATTGAAGTATCGCCAACTGTTTATAGTAATAATACATTTTTGTTGTTGTTTTTGTTTTTTTATGTGTTGATACATTTTCCCTTCCCCATCCTTGAGTCCTTTTTGCACAAGTTTGATCATTATCTCTCTGGATGTGGGAAAATCTAGTGCTTTTTTTATCCGACACTACTTGGGTACAAGTATTGAGAAACCAATACATTTTTCATTCCCTTAAGATTCCATCAAAAAGATGCCACATAGGGTTCTTTGAGTGCTGCCATAGAAGAGCTCATTTCCTTCTCTACAGAACCTTAAAGAGACTTGTGAAGAACTTTTTAATGGTTCAAAGAACCTTCACATAAGGAACACGCAAGGTTCTTCACATTCATCTCATTTGCAAATCGGTTCTCCAAAGAACCTGTCTTCAAAAAGTTTCCTTTTTTCTGAAAGCCTCAGCTCAGTTAATAATCGGGAGAGAAACCAATTAACTTGTACACTAATATTTTTAGCTGTAATTATATGCTGCATCGGTTGTTCAACACTGAGGGTTGAGATTTTTGTTAATGTATACTGTATATGCTTCAGTCTGAATATAGGACCTGAAAGGTGCTTGTTATCTTTGATTGTACTAAGCCATACCATTCAAAAAGATACATGCTAACAGTGGAAATTTGGAGCCTCATTACTAGTGCATTTAGACAATGGAGATTTTTTTAATATTTGTACAAAATAAGTAAGCCAGCAAGTGGTTGAGGTTTGCACCTGAACTGTACTGAGCAAACAATTGGAACTCAATGCACTTGAGGATCTTACTAGCTTCTTTGTTGGGATTACACAACCACCTGATATGATTACGGTCTCTGTTTTGAAGAGCAACTATCCTGGTGGTTAGAATACATGGAGAACACTGTTGAGCTGAGCAGTTACATTGGGTTGACCTGTCAGCTCAAGACTACTCCTAAAGGAATAGGTGGAAAATCAAATTTACACAGCTTTCCCAGTGTCCTAAATGTAGCCAGTCAGCTAAGGCGCGTTTCATGTCTGGAGTTTGCTTATTTAAACTTTCACTGGAGCTACAAGGCCACATTATGGACAATATAGAAATTCAACACAGCTACTAATACTGTTTTAATCGAGTTTACAGCACTATCGTAAGTAGGATATTTAGCCTCATGACACAGTGCTAATGTAGGCTACAGCTGACTCTTATTAAACGTTATGTCACTTCTGTTGAGTGTACCCTTGACCTGTAGCTAACAGTTAGCCTAGGTAGTTAGTCCCATGACTAAAACTTAAAATCTGTGAGCTACTGACTTCATGTTGACTGTTGTTTAAACTAGAGGTCTGTGCGGGACTGTTCTTTCAGTCCCACTCCCACCCGCAACCGAATCATTTTGGCCCACCCCCACCTATGCAGTTCTGTCAAGGCGAAGTGACATTATCCTCTGATGAAATAACGCAGCAGTCATGGTCATCAGGCTCACTGTGAAGTAACTTCACCAAACGCCGTTTATTCCCAGTAAACACAAAGCGGGAATTAAACCACAGAGCGGTTGTTTTTGGTGCTGGGCAGCTGTGGCTGTCGGACTGAAGGCTCTGCCATCTCTGTAAGCTATGAGAATTTGCATGCTGTTCACCTGACGGGTTGCTTCGCAACTCTTTAGAATGACTTCCTTAATTATATCATTCTTTATCTGATATTTTTTATATTGTTTATGAATATGATTTAGTGATTATTCTACTTTATTTAGGCGATTCATTAATTTGAGTAATTTGAATTGATTAATTAATAATTCGTTCATTTCAACACTGAAATTTAGTTACATGGGAATCCACGGTAGTGTAGACCTCTAGTTAAAACTATGCATATGAACTTCATATATATTTGTTAACTTGGGTTAATAGTATGTGGTAAATGTAGGTAGACTACATTATTACTGTCATGTTAGGCTGTGTTTTTTCATTAAATAAAGCCTAAAATCTTTTATATAAACGCAGTGCTGTGTTTGATATTTTCATGGGTCGTGTCCGTGATTTTAGGTTCGTCAGTTAACGATTAATCACCGACTAATGATGATTGGCTTTCGGGCAACAGAATTTGCCACAATTCTGATCTTGACTTATCTTGTTAGCTACATTAGCCTCATAGCTCCAAAGCAAGACTAAAGAAGCAAACTTCAGACACCAAACATGTCTTGGCTGTTTGACTGCTTGGGGTTAAAGGGAAATAAGGGTTGGTCAGACTATACTATACTTTAAATTGAATGTTCTGACCAATAAATCCTGTGTTCATTTCAAAGCTCTGATTTGAACAGCTATTCATTTTTGGAACATGGCAACATATAAAAAGAGAGCTTTCAAGTAACTTGGCTTAAAATGTATTTGCTTTCACATCTAACAGATCTTTGTCTGATTTGTCATATTTATTTTCCCCTTCCAATTTTGTCCTTTTCTAAGTGTGTCTGATGTTGTGATGAGGTTGCACAGTCTGAAAGTAGTTTTAATGCAAAATAAGCTTGACTAGACCTAAGAGGTCGAGTCGGAGAGAGACTGAAAAATGGATTATTGTTGATTACCCTGTCCTCAATCCTATGTCAGAGCAATTACAGAGATGCTTTTCTACCAAAGAATAGAACAATAAATCTGAGATGTTGTGAAACCAACACAGTTGACTGATGTGGCTTTTTTTTCCTATTTCTGTTCTCTTTCTCTGTCATGGGAAGCATTTAATTATGAACTTCTAAAATTTTAAAGAAGGCATGATAAGCAAAAATGCATTTTCCTTGGCAGTTCATGTGTGTGCTGCTTGACGCTGTATGTACCAACCAAGAAACTATGAATTGTGAGGTGTCTGTTGTTTTGGTCTGTTTCACATTTTCAGAAGGTTTGTGTTTCTACAGGCTGTTAGGATTTGCTGCTTGATGCAAAAGCTCCACCCTCCCTCTTGAATAACCACGCCCACTCACCCAGCCATCATAATTTTACCATCACAGCTGCAGTTTCAGATACAGGTACACTGGTTTTGGGGGCGAACTGGACCATATTATGTCTTCAATAGAGTAAGAGTAAGCTGGGCATTTACCTTTCAACAAACACTGTACAAAACGGCTGTAAATGTACAGCATTTATTTTATTTATTTCATGAATATACAGTACTTTACAGTCAACTCTACTGCTAGTAAATTGTATGTAATGTTATTATTATTATATATATATATGTCTGTATACTGTTTGAGGTGGGAGATTGTACCAAACATGGAGAACAGTATTTTCTGCATTAGTTTTGGGCGTTTTAATATATATTCTCTTCTTTTTACAGTTCTATCAGTATCATGCCACCCAAACATAGCATTTCATTCATTTTCAATATACAGTTATTTGCAGTATCATAAACAGTGTGAAATCAAGGCGATGTTCAGGAAAATTGAAAACTCTCAGTTACTCTAAAACTAAGTTTGTCCCACAGCCATCCTGTAGGATTGAGGTCTGAAGATTGTCCATGTTATTAGTTTGTCCATCATGTGCCTTCTTCATCTGTACGACTTTCAGGTGTGTTTTGGGTTGTTATCTTGCTAAAGAATGGAGAACTTCCCCGTCCAGATCCTGATAAAATGGCACAGCTCTTAGGTACAGCTGTGATGTGATAGCCATTGTGGTTGCCATGGTAAATATCATCACCTTTGTCACCAACAGAGCAAACACAGACCATTTTACTGCCTCCTCTATGCTTGACAGTCAGAATTATACATTGCGCACACTTGCATCACTTTCTCTGCATCCTGTAAAGACAGATCAGCTGGAACCAACTTAGTTTTTGCTCATAAGATCATCAGTGAATCTCCTCAAATGCCCACTTTCCATATTTTTGGTCCCAGCAAATGTGTTGATTGTTCCAATTAGGCTGACTTTATGCAGTTTACAAGATCTGCATTACTCACATTTTGAATGCAGTTAACTTGTGGTTGTTTGCTTATATATACACATATTCTGAGATGAGAGATTGTACCAAGCATGGAGAACAGTATGCATTCTGCATTTGTTTTGGGCATTTTAATATATATTCACTGCTTTTTACAGCTTTGTCAGTATTATGCCACCCAAACATTTCATTCATTTTCAATATACAGAAATTAGCAGTGTCATAATCAGAGTATGAAATCAATGCAATGTTCAGGAAAATTGAAAACTGTCCCTAAATCTCAGATTCTTCAAAAAACTTTTCACAGCTTTGGTTAACAAGTTTAACAAGCAGGGAATCACCCAGCATTCCTACTGCTTCTGCAGCCACTTCCAGTTTTTCTTTGCGTTAACTTCTCTGTTCAGTTTGTCCCACAGACGTCCTGTAGAATTGAGGTCTGAAGATTGGACAGTCCATGTTGTTAGTTTGTCCATCATGTGCCTTCTTCATCTGTACGACTTTCAGATGTGTTTTGGGTTGTTATCTTGCTGAAGAATGGAGAACTTCCAACTAGTCCCGATCCTGATAAAATGGCACAGCTCTTAAGTATAGCCATGGTGTGATTAGCCATTGTGGTTGCCATGGTAAATATCATCACCTTTGTCATTAACAAAGCAACCACAGACCATTTTACTGCCTCTTCTATGCTTGACAGTCAGAATTATACATTGCGCACACTTGCATCACTTTCTCTGCATCTTGATCAGCTGGAACCAACTTAGTTTTTGCTCATAAAATCAGCAGTGAATCCATCTCCTCAAATGCCCACTTTCCATATTTTTGGTCCTGGCAAATGTGTTGATTGTTCCAATTAGGCTGACTTTATGCAGTTTACAAGATCTGCATTACTCACATTTTGAATGCAGTTAACTTGTGGTTATCCTAGATCAAAGTACTAAGAAATTACAGACAGGTTTATACAGTTTGAAGTCTAGAGAATCATAAAATGTCTGTAAATTTAAGTTTTGTCTGCTGTATGATATGTAAGATATCCCAGGACACAAAGTGACTCTTTAAACTTCAAGAGACCCACATTTTAATTCCACCTTTCTTACAACTAGTTACTGGATAATTTATAGTTGTTCCTCAACAATAAACCTTAAGTCTGAAATGTTCAATAACATGCCTAAAGTTTATAGTGTGCTGAACGCTTGTCATAATTCACAAGAAATAAATAGGGCTGCAACAATTGGTCAACAAAGTCAATTACTTGTTGATTATGGAAATTACTTTGAAACAGAAACACTCATTCCAGCAGAGCCACGAATGTATGGGGCATAAAAGTTTCTATTGTTTCGTTGCACCTTAAAAGAAAAAATTGCTTGATGCACAGATGGAACTTTGAATAATGACGATGCCTGACTGAGGTAAAGTGATAGAACACTACAGAAGGCATAACGGTTTGATTAGTCGATTAATCGAATAATAGATGACATTATTTTATTGCAGAAATAAACATTGGCTGCAGTCATAGAAATATTGCAATAGGAGAACTGAAAGATTGTCTAAGGCAAATGCAGTAAATAAAAAAAAATGGAAAGCAGTCTGCTGCTTACAACAGTCTTTCAACATGTTTACACATCCCTTAACATCTCGTAAAGACAGCTCTCAGAAATATCATATATGTGCCAAGAGTACTGACTGCTAGTAGGATAACGAGAGTCATAGCAACATAAAAATGCAGATCAACAGGCAGATGTGACTTTGTTGTATTGCGACGTACCACAGGCTTCTTTATAGTGGTTTTGTTTGGGGATGTAGTTTTTGCATTGCTGTGCACAGGTGTTTTGTGTACTGTAGCATGTACAGGGGAACCAGATGTGTTCAGCAGAATTGTTGGTTTGCTAAAGTTTGTAGTTCCATGCTTAGATGAGGAGAAAGTGTTGCCTGTGTTTGATGCTGTTGTGTAAGACGCTGGCTTTAGAACTGTAAACAGACTGTCTGGTTTCATTTTTTCTGTTCTGTGTGTTGATGCAATTGTTATTTCTCCAGTAGTTCTTTTTAGCATTGCAGTGGTATCTGGAACCTGCTCAACTTTAGTTGCTTTTGCTGTTGCAGCAGTAGTTGGTACCACTCCACCAAGAGTTGCCTTTGCTGTTTGGGCAGTAGCTGTTACCTCTGTACCTGCAGTTGCCTGTGCTGTTGCAGCGGTAGTTGGTCCCTCTCCACCTCCAGTTGCCTGTGCTGTTGCAGCGGTAGTTGGTACCTCTGTACCTGCAGTTGCCCTTGCCGTTGCAGCGGTAGTTGGTACCTCTCCACCCACAGTTGCCTGTGCTGTTGCAGCGGTAGTTGGTACCTCTCCACTTGCAGTTGCCTGTGCTGTTGCAGTGGTAGTTGATACCTCTGTACCTGCAGTTGCCTGTGCTGTTGCAGTGGTAGTTGGTACCTCTCCACCTCCAGTTGCCTGTACTGTTGCAGCAGTAGTTGGTACCTCTCCACCGGCAGATGCCTGAGCTGTTGCAGCGGTAGTTGGTACCTCTCCACCCACAGTTGCCTGTGCTGTTGCAGCAGTAGTTGGTACCTCTCCACCCACAGTTGCCTGTGCTGTTGCAGCAGTAGTTGGTACCTCTCCACCTGCAGATGCCTGAGCTGTTGCAGCGGTAGTTGGTACCTCTCCACCGGCAGATGCCTGAGCTGTTGCAGCGGTAGTTGGTACCTCTCCACCGGCAGATGCCTGAGCTGTTGCAGCGGTAGTTGGTACCTCTCCACCTGCAGTTGCCCTTGCTGTTGCAGCAGTAGTTGGTACCTCTCCACCTGCAGTTGCCTGTGCTGTTGCAGCAGTAGTTGGTACCTCTCCACCTGCAGTTGCCTGTGCTGTTGCAGCAGTAGTTGGTACCTCTCCACCCGCAGTTGTCTGTGCTGTTGCAGCAGTAGTTGGTACCTCTCCACCCGCAGTTGCCTGTGCTGTTGCAGCGGTAGTTGGTACCTCTCCACCCGCAGTTGTCTGTGCTGTTGCAGCGGTAGTTGATACCTCTCCACCTGCAGTTGCCTGTGCTGTTGCAGCAGTAGTTGGTACTTCTCCACCTGCAGTTGCCCTTGCTGTTGCAGCAGTAGTTGGTACCTCTCCACCTGCAGTTGCCTGTGCTGTTGCAGCAGTAGTTGGTACCTCTCCACCTGCAGTTGCCTGTGCTGTTGCAGCAGTAGTTGGTACCTCTCCACCTGCAGTTGCCTGTGCTGTTGCAGCAGTAGTTGGTACCTCTCCACCCGCAGTTGTCTGTGCTGTTGCAGCGGTAGTTGATACCTCTCCACCTGCAGTTGTCTGTGCTGTTGCAGCGGTAGTTGGTACCTCTCCACCTGCAGTTGTCTGTGCTGTTGCAGCAGTAGTTGGTACCTCTCCACCGGCAGTTGTCTGTGCTGTTGCAGCAGTAGTTGGTACCTCTCCACCTGCAGTTGCCTGTGCTGTTGCAGTGGTAGTTGGTACCTCTCCACCCGCAGTTGTCTGTGCTGTTGCAGCGGTAGTTGATACCTCTCCACCTGCAGTTGCCTGTGCTGTTGCAGCAGTAGTTGATACCTCTCCACCTGCAGTTACCTTTGCTGTTGCAGCGGTAGTTGGTACTTCTCCACCTGCAGTTGCCTGTGCTGTTGCAGCGGTAGTTGGTACCTCTCCACCCGCAGTTGTCTGTGCTGTTGCAGCGGTAGTTGATACTTCTCCACCTGCA
The DNA here is from genome assembly GCF_904425465.1 of Colossoma macropomum. Classification (NCBI taxonomy): domain Eukaryota; kingdom Metazoa; phylum Chordata; class Actinopteri; order Characiformes; family Serrasalmidae; genus Colossoma; species Colossoma macropomum. The sequence goes on along the minus strand of NW_023494794.1, from coordinate 14,948,703 downwards.
GTTGCCTGTGCTGTTGGAGCGGTAGTTGATACCTCTCCACCTGCAGTTGCCTTTGCTGTTGCAGTGGTAGTTGGTACTTCTCCACCTGCAGTTGCCTGTGCTGTTGCAGCGGTAGTTGGTACCTCTCCACCCGCAGTTGTCTGTGCTGTTGCAGCGGTAGTTGATACCTCTCCACCTGCAGTTGCCTGTGCTGTTGGAGCGGTAGTTGATACCTCTCCACCTGCAGTTGCCTTTGCTGTTGCAGTGGTAGTTGGTACCTCTCCACTTATTGCTGCCTGTGCTGTTGCAGCGGTAGTTGATACCTCTGTACCTGCAGTTGCCTTTGCTGTTGCAGCGGTAGTTGGTACCTCTCCACCTGAAGTTGTCTGTGCTGTTCCAGCAGTATTTGTTACCCCTACAACTGTAGTTGCCTTTGCTTGTGCAGCAGTATTTGGTACCTCTCCATCAGAGGTTGTAAATGCTGCTTGCACAGTCTTTGCAATAGTTGTTGGAGCTGATACAGATGTAGTTATTTTCACTTTGCTGGTTGTAGCACCCACTGGTGAAACAGCTGCATTTGGTTCTCCAGATGCCACAGCTGGTGTGGAACCATCTGAAATCGTCATGATTGTACAAGCAGGTGTTCCAGATGCAGTAATTGCTTTTCCATCTGCCGTTGTATCTTCTTGGTCACCTGTAGTTGCAGCCAATGGCAAAATGGCACCAATAATTCCTGCAGATTAACAAATGGCAAAATAACTTTACACAAGCTACTTAAAAAGCTTTAAAATAATGTTAATGTTATTTTAATAAATCCATCTCTGTGCATTTTATTAGCTCTGTCCCTGATTTGAGATGTGTTTTTTCTGTCAAGCTCAGTAGAATCTCTTCTCTGGCAAATTCTGAACTGAAATGCTGATCTAGGACCAAATTTTCCTTACCCACGCTAAGTTTGGCCTTTAATGTGCTGCAAAGCGAAACAGATCTGGAGTCAATCCTATAAGATCTTAAGTGATTAAGGCCTGGGAGGTGTAGTTCAAAGACACGCCATAACAGTCCCAGCTCCCTTCCTCCCATAGGTTCTTATTTATAGACAATGTGCATGATCTTTTAATAATATGGCTTGCACAGTTCTACACTATTCTGATTAATCTATTATTAATGCAGTAGCTCCTTCATTCTATTATTGATATTAGTGGATTCACTGATGCAGTTAGACCTCAGTGGAGCAGAGGAATGTTTTCTTGAATTAATGTTTTACTAGTTTTTCAGAATGTAACCCACTTTCTTGTCTCATATCTATGTAACAGATCTGGGTATTTATTGCCTGGCAATGCCAGTAGGATTTAATTTTACTGACTTATAATTTGATAGTTTCTTTTAATATCTAGAGGAAATCCTTTTTTTTCCTTCATCATTTTCTCATCCCAGTCTGAGTGAAGTTTCTTTTCTGAACAAGAACAAATCTGCTCACCTGCTGCTATAAGGGCAATGTACACTTTAGCAGGTGCCATCTTGGTTCTTTTCTTGATGTCTTTTGCTTAAACAGTGTACTGTGAAAACGAAGTACATATAGACACCTTATTATAATTATATACACCTTATAGACACCTTAATTCTACAATTCTATTTCTACACAAATGTCACAATATTTATTTGTAAGTACACTAATGTGTCGTAAAGGTGTATGAAAAAAAATTGGGCACCCCGGTTGATTTTCTAGGTGAAAGCAAGTGAACACATCCTCTACAGAGAACAAACCTATGCATATTTTAAGTACAGTTACTGTTTATTACTTGAATTAAACATATAGAAAAAACCTAAAATGTGGCTTTTGTAAAAGTTATATGTTTTATGTGTTCCAATATGTAAACAGGAAGTGGCACACTAAAATTTGCAGATAAGTGCAATATTTAAGTGTGATCTCTGTAGAGAACTTATTTTCACTTAGAAAATGAACAAAACATAAAATCTTGTTTCTCTGAAATTGTACCTTCATAGAAGAAGAAATACAATATTAACTTTACTGTAGGTTAATATTCCAAGTCATTTTAGACCATTTCTGTTGGTCCATTCATCATGAGATGATGTAAAGGACAGGTGGGCTGAAATATATTGCAAAAACAACAAGGTTTTTATATACATTCACTGAGAACTTTATTAAGTACTCCTCCTTTTATATACAATAATTGTCCATGCCCATGTCTCCACTTACCATATTGGAGCACTTTGTAGTTCTACAGTTACAGACTGTAGTCCATCTGTTTCTCTGCATACTTTGCTGTTGGCTGGATATTTTGGTTGGTGGTCAATTCTCAGTCCAGCAGTGACACTGAGGTGTTTAAAAACTCCAGCAGCACCGCTGTGTCTGATCCACTCTTACCAGCACAACACACACCAACACGCCACCACCACGTCAGTGTCACTGCAGTGCTGAGAATGATCTGTGGTGGTCCTGTAGGGGTCCTGACCATTGAAGTTCAGAGTGAAAGGGGGCTAACAAAGTATGCAGAGAATCAGATGGACTACAGTCTGTAACTGTAGAACTACAAAGTGCTCCTATATAGTAAGTGGAGCTGATAAAATGCACAAAGAATGTAGCAGGAGGTGGTCATAATAAAGTCCTCAGTGAGCATACATATTTATAGATTGTCAAAACCTCATATCTCCAAAATAGTAATATCACAGGAGCAGGAAAAACATCTGTGATGTTCAGTGTAAGCTAATATAACGATATGTTGTTCCAAGCATTGACATACAAGCTTTTGCTCCGACACATGGTACGTAGTGTAGTACACTATACCTGGATCTGATGTCCAGATGTTCCTGGAGTCCTAAATCGCTGGAGGTGGGATGGACTGCACTTGCTTTCGGACGCTGTGGAAAGCTGTCATTACAGTGCTGGATCTAAACGTAACCGTTTCATATCTTTTCTCCTTAAACAAATCTGCACAATAGAAATTCATAGAACTATATGATGAGACTTGCTTACAAAAGCGTGTGCATCCGTTCCTGAAAACAAATTCAAAATTTTATTAAGAAAAAAAACTGAATAGTCTTTGTTAGGAGGCATGTTGAAGTTACTAAAAGAGCAGGCAATGTGCTTTGAATCAAGCGAGGGCCATAAATGTTGCAAATGGAGGGGTATGAGATGCAAACGTGCACCCAGCTGTGCCTGTGAACGGGATGATGTTTAGCAAGAGTGGCTTGTCAGTCATGAGCTTTGTTTTCACAGAATCAGTCAACAGGATGTTTTCGAGTGGTCGTATAATCGTCATCAGGGTTCGTGTTTGGTGGGGGGTGGGGGTCCCAAACCTTCCATAAGAAGAATGGAACCCCCTATAAGAGAGACATCTTTCTGGTTTAAAACTGGAGGACTTGGAAGCTTGAGTGCATCTCAAACTACTGAGAAACTGTAGATGCTTTTGACTTGAACCAACAAATACGAGAGTTTTCAGTATAGACAGTTCAGTTGGAGAACATGCAGTGGGTAAAGTTCTTAATTGCCTCATGCAGTAACGCTTGTTTTTGCACAACAAGCAACATATGCCAAGAATTTGACCCATTTGTACAGCAAACTGAATCGTTTACTACCTAAAATAGGCCATTGGACTTGGCTGCCGTGTCTTTGCATCAGTTTCTAAGCATAAAAATAATATGTATTGATACAGATATGAGATAAAAAGACTACTAAGTAATACTACAGGAGTGAACCTCACACAGATATATTGTGAAAATATTATACAGAAGTTTACAACACTACATAGGGCAGACTTTCCACCAGGGGACCCCCGAGACCCCTGTCACAATTCATCACCATGATTGTAATGAATGTGATGTGGATGGTAAATTGCAATAAGAGAATTCTGTGTAATTAGTGACGATTCTGCTGTGCTGCGTAAGGCAGCGTGTATAATGTACTGTACATTGTTTTACGTTATTTAAAACATGTTAAAAACAAAAATATCCAAAACATTCAGACTCTTTAGACTTTCAGACTTTGAGTGGAGCCAGAAGTCCATTCGTTGCAAACTGTTGAGCTCTGTTCTAATACAATTAGCATCAGTTCACCACTCATAAACTTTAAATGGCACATAAATAGAGTGCAGCCTATGAGTAACTGGACAGTGACTCCGCTGCTGTTCTGGTTATATGTACTGCAATGGACATGAAACAGAATTCTGCTAACTAAAGACCAAACTGGAGGCCAAACAAACAAACGCTAACCAAACTTACATTTATCGCTGTTGTCAGAAGAAAACCTTGTGTCTCCAAAATGGTGACTTTACAGGAGAAAGAAAAACCTACTTTACTTTTAATGGAAGTCAATGGAACCAGACTTTTTTACAAGTCATTTTAGGTCATTTCTTTTAGTCCATTCATCATGAAATTTACATACAATGTAAAGGACAACAGGTGCTTTTAAATTATGTCAAAAACTGGAAAACGTCAAAAGTGGAGATACAAGGTTTTCTTCCAACAACAGATGTTAATTTATCCATTCACTTTTGCCCCCCATTTAAACAGTGGGGCTATGAATAAAAAGGGTATGACCTCATAACCATTATTCCATCCAAAACTAATGTGCATGCAGTGTAACACAACAAACTGGACACTACGCCCAACTAAACAGTGAATAAGCATTAGGCAATAGAATAGTATTTACCTGGCGGCGGCTGGACGGTTGAAGTCTTCTTTCACAGAGTCAGTTAGAGTAACTTCACAATCTCTCTGCTTTGCATTTCAAACACAGGTGCTCACCTGTCTTCAGACGCTGGTTATCTGCGCGCGTGAGTGGAGATATGCATGCGTGCCTGCGTATCTGTGTGTTCTGTGTGAGTGTGAACGTTCACCAGGACAGTTCAATTCGACCATTTGCATCACAGAACAGTAAAACAGTTCAAGACTGCTCATAAAACAGCACTGAGGGACGAGCAGTGGCAGAGCTGTGCTCTTACACTCAACACGTCTACACATCCAGACTCTTAAAGGGGAATTCCAGCACTTTTCCCAAATTTCTGTATAATTCAGTCTTTAGTATGTAAACAGTGTCACTTGGTGTGACATTGTTCATTGTAGAAAACTTACAGACATGTTTTTACAGTGGGTGAGCAGGGGTCACCATGGCTACAACAGAAAAATAGCCATCTTGTTTACTGTCCAAAACCTTCAGTGAACCTATATGTGGCTTCTGAGTTTTTACATGTAATGTTGATGGTAAAATAGGGACTATTTTGCCTCCCTGCCTGTGCATTCATATTCAAACGTTTGGATACCCCTTTTTAATTACACCTTCTTTAATGTGAAAATAACCTTGTCCTCTACAGTTAACAAAATTGAATATTATTTACTGAATTTAACATACAAATATAAATGTGCCATAACTTTTGTACACTTTTTTTTTCCAATATGTTAAATTCTGCAAATAAACAGTGTATTAGAATGTGCAGAAGTGTTTTCTCTGTAGAGGATGTGTTCACTTATTCTCACATATAAAATCAACAAAACATCGTTTGACTAGGGTGCCCAAACGTCTGCCATCAATGGCTTTTAAAAATAGATTTTAGGCCAAAACGTTCAAAGGGTGATGAAACAATGTCTCTGACATCAGGCAGTGTATTCATAACCATTTCAGTGAGGGAGCTTTAAGAGGTGGACGTCTGGTTCCTATCACCACCACTGGTTTCCACGTTACGCAGCCACATGTTCTGGTCATCCGTCTGGAAGTTTGTTACTTCATGGCAGCTCTCCTCTTCACCTTCTAGTCTTTTCCAAGGCAGATTTGCACATTGCTGCATTCAAATAGTGGGTCCTGATAAGTGTGTTAGGGTAGTGTCAGTCATTAGTCTCATTCAGCCACAGTTGCTGCTGTTTAAGTCGATTGAAGTGTCTCACTCCGGCCACTAGAGGGAGCTCTAATATCAAAATCCGCAACCTCACCTTGTTAAGCTTGCATAAGAAAAAAGCCTGACAGATGTTAACTGTCCCGAGAAATGTACAAGAAAGATTCTCTGCTACGTCTAAAGGAGGAAAGTTGCCTATATTTCCAAAAGTACATGCTATCATGACATTAAGGTGATCCAGCTTAAAATCAATTTTCAGTTTTACACAGTGGACAACAATATGGGCAAAATTCAGCTACTATGACCATGAGACACTTTGGTCCATATTTATAGATAACAGTATGTTATACAGTGTCAGAAACCACATAGATAAGTCTATTAGAGATGGATTAAAGGGGAATTCCACCAATTTTGCAAAATTTCTGAATATATTAGTCCTTTAATAAACAAAATCATTTGGTGGTTTGATGTGAAATGGCTCATTGTAGATAATCTTGAAGACTGATGCTGATATCTTCATAGTGGTGGTGATAGGAACTGGGGGTCATGATGCCTATAACACAAATATAGCCATTTTATTTACTATTCAAAATCACCGGTGAACCTACACATCTTTGTATGTAATGTTGATAATGGTATAATAGTCATAAATCTGAAAAAATACATAATCATTTGGGATTATTTTGCCTTACAAGGCCCTGCATGTATCCATCCAAAGTATGGATTAAAATAAATGGATTAAAATACATTTTAAGCCAAAGTTCTGTAACAAAGCTATCATGAAACAATATGTTAGATATCAGACAACATATATCTTACCATTTCATGTAATAACTATCTATAAGGGAGCTTTCAGAAGTATTAAATTCTTCAGATGTCTGGTTCCTATCACCACCACTGTGAACTATTCAGACTCTGTAAGTTTCTCTAGAACAGAGCGTTTCATACCAAACCACTCTGACTGACTTTGATTACATCTCAACCGTTTTATTATGTAGAATTTTTGAATGTAGAGTTCTCCTTTAATAACTCAGCACGGTTAAAGGCAAGTGTGTGATGTTTAAGCATGCGGTTTGCTTGATGCTGATTGGCCAGTCAGTGTTTATTACTTGTTATGTTAGCCTTGTAACTTCAGTATGAAACTAAGGAAGCAAACCTCAGACAGCAAACATGTCCTGGCTGATCAGCTACGTTTAGGAAAGGGGCCAATTTTGTATGCTTCATTTTTGCCAGTCACTCTAAATGACTGAATAACTTTAACTCTCTCTCTCTCTCTCTCTCCCTCTCTCTCCCTCTCTCTCTCTCTCTCTCTCTCTCCCTCTCTCCTCTCTCTCTCTCTCTCTCTCTCTCTCCCTCTCTCTCTCTCTCTCTTTCATTGATCCAGTGCTGACTATCAGTTAGCCGGTGGTATTTTGACACCATCAGTGTGTGACTCACTCTAGCTCACGGACCTTCTCCTCCGTCAGGCTCAGTGACTCATCCTGCTTCTCATCTCTCAGGTCAGCGTCTGTGGAAGGAGCTGAACAGTCGATTTACTGTACGGAGGTGTCACGATGAGCCCAAAGCACAGCTCGCCGTATCCAAGCTCTATCGGCAGAGAGATAAAACAGCACAACTCTACAGAAGGAAATCCTGGAAAAGTGAATAAAGAAAAAAGGTTTTAAAAAATGATGACTACACTTTTCAGAAGTATCTTCCCACTGTGAACCGTAAGCTGCAGCGACGTCCCGCCTCAATTTCCCTTTTAGTCTTAGCGGTAAGTGCCCTAAATGGAGTCAGTCAGCCAAGACATGTTTGGTGCCTCAAGTTTCGGTTTGTTCTGGAGCTACGAGGCTAATGTGGCTAACAAGTGAGCCAGAAGCTACTTAGCTGGGTCATTCTACAGAAACGTCCACTTTTCTGTCTCTCCATAGGCGTCACTGGTGTTACCGACCCTCATTGGTGTTACACATAGGAAAGGTAACACCGGAGACATTTATAATGAACAATGCATTTTGCAAAATGGCTGCTACAGAGCATCAAACCACATGTTGTCGATCGTGGAACATCCACTAAAATATGTAATTTAATCCATTTGTGTTCTATTTTTTCACAATTACCTAAGAATAAAGTCGGTCACACCAGTGACTTCAGCTAAAAGCTTCAACTGAAATCATGAGCTAAATGAGAAAATCTCTGATAACTGAAAGACACAGTCGACTCACCATGTGCTTTTCTTCATAGATCCTCAGAAAACAGGTAAAAGGAAATCATAATGATGTCATCAGTGTGATTTTTAATGCAAAATAAAAGGTTTTTTTTTCGCAGTAACACCAGCGACACGACTCCTGGGGACAACTTTCATTATATATTGTATAATATTTGTTCAGCATTTGTTTTCTTTGTCATTTAAATCATGTATTTCATAGTCATGTATAGATTATTGCAGTTAAAATTGCAGAAAAACATGGTTTTTACCTCAAAATATGGCCTCAGCCTTTACACATGACTGTGAGGACGAGCTCTTCTGTGGTGCTTGGAATTCTAGATAATTGATTTAAAAACCCAATATTGCTGGATTGAGGCTCAAGATGGTATAATTGTTAAAGTAACATTGTTTTATTTTAAAATATAAATACATGGCAACCCTAACATGTTTCTCAAGTGTAATATATCTGTAAACACTAGGGACACAAAAATGGAATCCATAGAATGACTCAGCTGCCAGTTAGCATCGTGTTTATATCAAGCCTCAAATTGAACTGAGTTGTTAAATGACTGTATGACACATTGTTCTCTATAAAAATGGACAAAAGTACAGTTTTTATCAATACCAGAGGTGACAAACCGCGACTATTAGCACTTCAGTTCAGGCCATAAACATCAAAATTTGTTTAAAAGTACTTTTTGGATAATGCTAATTTTGATAGCATCCCTGTGGGACTAAGCTAAGGGCGACTCACTTGAACATCTTGGCCGTTCTAGATTAAAAACAAACAACTGAAGCTTTTAAAGGACATTTCATGTTTTTATTTGAAGCTTGGAACAGACATTAACGTATATCTGAGCTCGTATGTATCAGTTTTACTGTGACTCTTACAGTAAAAGAGCTGCTGCTGTTTTCCATTTCTAATAACTGACTGAAACCTAGTTAGATTACTCTCGTATTCACAGCCAGTGACGTATCTAGAGCTTCCAGAAGGCCTAGAGTGACGCCAGTTCCTCTGTCACTTAATTATATTCATGATTAGCCTGAGATTAGTCCAGCTCCTGAACTCCTAACGAGTGAGAGAGCTCACTTTGCTGTATCTGTAGACGCCAGTTGTCCATTAGATGTGAGGAAAAGTTTTTGTTTAAACCCAAAACTTCAGTCCAGAGTGTAAATGCAGGAAGTCTGATGGTCGTATTATATAAAAAAAATAAACTAAAAATTATAAACATATTTTTATTTCACAGAAATGATTAGGCCTGCTCTGAAAGCCTACAAGGACCTGAGCTTCTCCACTGGATAACATACAGTGTATGGAACCACATAAGCAGGTCTGTTTTAGATCACCTAACAACTCGATGTAAATGTGTGATGAGTATTGATGAGAGTGCAGTTAAAGCTGTGAAAAATTAAATATGCGTATTGTCTTCAGATTTAAAACTGAAGGCGACATTGCAGCAAAGACCAGTTCACAAAGCCATTCATGCATTTATTCAAGTCATTAGATTTAGAAGATTTAGTTGTGCATGAATTTTGCATGAAGCTAGTTGTGCTCAGTAGTTTGGTAACATTGTGGATGATTTAAAGTTGAAGAATTCCTCAAACTTTCTGCATAATGAAGTGGTTGCATTGTAACTCAGGCCATACAGAGTGCTTTGATACGAAAAGCCAGGAACCAGACATCTGAAGAGTATCTAACGCCTCTAAAAGAGTTATTGCACAAAATATGTGGGGCATTGTTTTGTGATACTATTTTAACCATTTTTCAGATTCATCACTATTTAAACATCACCAACATTACGTATAAGAACTGGGAGGTTCACTGGTGGTTTTGGAATGTAAATAAAATATCTAGATTTGTCTCATAGATATCACATAGATATCAGCACCACTGTGAAGAAATCCGGGTCTGCTGGTTTCTCAAGAATGGAGCTTTTCACATCAAACCCGCCGACTAACAGAAGTCTGGAGAGGCCATGAGCCAGTGATATAATTTTCTGGATTGTTATCTTGAGACAACAAGTTAATTATCTTGTGATCTCAGGTTAACAACTTTTGTTATTTTGAGATTACAAAATGCTTAGCTTGTTGTCTTAAGATGACAACTTTGTTATCTGGAGATCACAAAATAACTGATTATCTCAAAATAAACACCTTCTGTTATCTTGAGATCACAGATACTTAACTCGTTATGAGCTGTTGCTGTAAGTTTCTGGATTGTTATCTTAAGATAAAAAGTGAATTATCTTATGATCTCAGTTAAACTGTTATCTTGAGATCACACTATACTTAACACTATTTCAAGATAACAACTTCATCTTGAGATCATAAGATACTTGTTATCTCAAGATGACACCTTTGTTATCTTGAGATCACAAGATACTTAACTCCTTATGAGCTGTTACTTTAATTTTCTGGATTGTTATCTTGAGATAAGTTCATTATCTTGTGATCTCAAGATGACAACTTTGTTATCTTGAGATCACAATATACTTAACTCGTTATGAGCGGCTGCTACAATTTTCTTGATTGTTATCTTGAGACAACAAGTTAATTATCTTGTGATCTCAAGTTAACAACTGTTATCTTGAGATCACAAGATATGTAAATCGTTATCTCAAGATGACAACTTTGTTATCTTGAGATCACAAGATAGTTAGCTCGTTATCTCAAGATAACAATCCAGAAAATTATAACTACCCCTTGGCCTCTCCAGACTTCCGTACCTGACTGACTTTGTGAACACCTCAATGACTGAATTATGACATGGCAGAAATTTTGAAAAATGGGTGGAATTCCCCTTTAAGACATTCCCAATCATCAGGCTGCTTCAGCCAAAGCCTCTGGAAGTGCATTAGGTTTTATTTCCCACATCGCTGAGACACTTTCAATGCGAATAAGAAGGTAAATGGCAATAATTGACTGTGTGTTTCCTGTTGGCAAGAATTGATAATGATAATGGACAAGATAATGGCTTTCTCAGCCCCTCATCTCCGCCTTTCCATTCTCTCTCTCTCTCTCTCTCTCTCTCTCTCTCTCTCTCTCTCTCTTACGTAATGCTGGTCGCCTGAGAGGTAACACACTGTTCTATACGGCTCCAGATAGAAACACAGGCATGAGCCCATACCATGGTTGCGTAGCAACAAGAGCCGTGTCACGTTCTAGCAGGTTTTTTGCTCGTCCTTATGCAGATAATGAGCAGCGGAGAGGAGGTGAAACGGATGGAGAGAGAGAAGATGAAGTTGGTGAAAAGGGCTAAAGAGGCAAACCTCAGATGTCTGATTGGCTGCATCAGAGAGGAAGAGCAAACTGTAAACGTGCTGTTTTTCTCTGATCTCCTCCTTTAAAGACGACCGAATACGTGAGAGTGGAATGTAGGTTGAATGTATCATGCTGAATGTTTTAACACGCTGGGTGTGAGGACGTCGTTATGTAATGCGTGTGTGTGTGTGTGGGGCGGGGGGGCGGGGGGGCGGGGGGTAGGTAGCGGCTGCTGAGTTCAGTGCTGGAGCCCCTGCAGGCCTACGCTTCATTAGGGCCTAATTAGCATAATTAGTGAGCCTTTCTAATGAGGAGGGAGACGAATCCCTGAGCGCGCGACCCAAAGGTGACTGCTATATGGGACACACACACGTTCTCCCTCCTCAGAGGTGTGTGAGATGTGGGACATAGACACACATGCTCGTTCACCTAATGCCAGCTCTGGTCTGCTGGACATTTGATTTGGCCCGCCAACCCCTAATCCCGCCCCCTCACTCATGACATGTTTATAGTATATGTGGAAGTTTCTACCGAGTCGATTTAAAGTCAGAGTTGAAAACACGTTTTGGACTTTTATCTGATTTTTGCTTTGAGTGAACCTAAACCTTAATTATGTTTATCTGAATTGCAGAAAATACGTGTTTCGGTAGTGACAGCTCTGAATGTTCCACGATGATTTTTAGACTTTGGGACATGTTTACTTCAAAACAAGGATCTTACTGGTCTCCATGTGGCCATGAGGGACAGGGATGCAGCCTCACTTCCTGCTCTAAAATGCAGGGGCGGGCTAAAACAAGACTCCGCCTGTGGACTGAAACTGTTTCAGTAGTGACATAAAAACGTGGGACAGCATTTCTTGAAGTTTTTATTTAAAAATCAAACTCATGATAAATCTAAATCTTTCAGCTTCACTTTAAAAGAAATCAAAAACATCTTTATTTAGGACAATTTGGGACAAACACCTCCCAATAGAAAGTACCCCTAAATTTACACCTGTAAAATTAATAATTGCTTTTTTAAAATGTATTTTTAACAATGTTTTTTATTTCTGTTGAAATTACGTTTTAAACTCATCATTTGTTTAATTTGTTAAAAAACTTAATTTAAAGAAAATGCTGTCCTACGTTTTCACATCACTACCGAAACACAGAGTTTTGGTCCATAGGTGGAGCCTTATTTTAGCTACACCCCTGCATTTTAGAGCAGGAAGTGAGACGGCATCCCTGTTCCAAAAGCTGGAAATCAGTGTGGAACGTTGAGAATTGTCACTAATGAAAAAAAATAAATAAAACTAAATATAGACCCTCACAGGTGGTCCTGGATGAGGTGGTTAATGTCTCTGCCTTGTTTCTTCACTGAAAATCCTCCTTCTATTTCTGTATATTTCACAGAGAAACCAGGTGAAGGAAGAACCTCAGTATTGTCCACATTTGTTTGCTCAGTGCTAACTGGAGGGGTTTAAAGCTTCCTTTGCTTGTTAGCTACTTGAGCCTCGGAGCTCCAGTGTGAAACTGAAGAAGTGAACCTCAGATGTTGTATCACTAACTTTTGAGGTAAGGAGGGAAATATGTGCGTTTGGTCTTTCGCCTAAATATCAGTTTAAATGAGTGTTAGGAGGACGTCAGTATCAGTAGCTGAGCTCTGAGCTTTGGAGCAGCAGCTGTGCAGAGATACAGTGCAGCACTTTAACTTGATCAGTTTGAGCTCTCGTTGTGTAATCAGGCCACAGGCTGAGGCACAGCACAAAGCACGTAACACAGTTAGTGTAACAGGCCAGAGGAAGACATATAGCGTGTGTGTGTGTGTGTGTGTGTGTGTGTGTGCGTGTGTGTGTGTGTGTGTGTGTGTGTGTGCAGGATGGCCTGGTTTTAAGCTGCTATTTTCAGAGTGTGATTGATGAAAATAGTCTTTGGCCAGATTTTGAGGCCGGACCTGTTTTTAGGGTATCTGGGGTGAATCTGAAAACTTTTGGCTCAAGAAAATGTGTGTGTGTGTGTGTGTGTGTGTGTGTGTGTGTGTGTGTGTGTGAGTGTGTGTGAGTGTGTAAGAGCCTGAAATAGTTCCATATCCGATGGGACCCAACTGTTCATGTCGAGTTCAAATTTCACGTTCGTGTCTCTGATGTTTAACAGATTTCCTCTGCTTTAGTTTCACTCCGTACTTTATTCTTCACTACTTCCACAACTTTAAATCACTTTTCATCCGGCGCACTGGAGTCGTCCATTCAGCACTAAAGACCACGGCGCCCAGGCTTGTAAGAAACCTGGACCTAAATCAGCTCAGCAGAGTACAGTTTAGTGCAGCCAAAAGAACGTCTAACCCCCTCCTGCAGCCCCCCCTACTGGCCGTTCTGCTGGCGGAATGGAAATTGACAGCTGGGATAGGCTCCAGCACCCCACCGCGACCCAGAAGGATAAGCGGTTTAGATGATGGATGGATGGATGGATTAAACAGGTGAAGAGTAACATCTGGCTATATCGGCACGGAACGTTTATCCAGACCAAACGTTTGAGATGCTGTTCAAAAGTATTATTTGATGAATAAATCTGTTACAGCAGAATTTAGACTTCCTTTAGGGCAGCTGGTTATTTTATTACAGTGTATTATTTTACAGTGTTTTGTTTACCTGTGCTGTAATGACACTATTATTGCCACTACATGATGAACAGCGCTTTCCTATCAGCCGTTATTCTGCACTTTGGGTGAAGATCGGTCGGTTCGGGTCAGTTTCGGCCAGACTTTTTTTTTACATTCAGTCAGTTTTGGAATACATGCTGATGTGGTTCAGGTCAGGTTTGGACACAAGGAGCCTCTTTACACTTGAATTAACATGTGTTTTGTGTCTAAATTGTATCTGGATAAAGTTTGACCAGAGGGATATTCCACAAAGCAGGATTTCTCAATTAGCCAGAAACCTAAGGCCAAAGATGAGGACAGTCCAGTGGGAATGCCCCTCAGTTTTTTTCCTATTGGACAGGCTCACATCAACACATATGTGGTTTCATTTAACTTCTGTTTACTCTTTTCCCTGTTATGATACGAGTGGACAGCCTTGGCTTGGACGCTTTCATCAGCCTGGAGTTTCACAGAGGCACCTGGTTCTGAGCCGACTTCGGCCTTGCATATCGTTTATCTTTCGTTTGATTGGTTTGTTCTGTCACCTGCTAGTGAGACGTGTCTCCACTCACAGAGTTGTACACGGATAATGAAGTGCATTCAGATTACACTTTTGCTAAATGTGGTCGAAATCCATCTCTGACCCTCTGTGTGTTGTTTGAGTGATCCGATCATCATCTGAACAATCCAAATGCCTCCTGAGGGTGTTTACACCTGGCTTTTCGTGCGGTCAAGTGAAATCCAAACACAATCCATTGACCAAAACCACATGTTGATGCAAAACAGGCTCAAGATGCGACTCGGAAAGAAAACTGTGGGCTCTAAAAACTCTGTGTGTGTAAATCACAAAAGGCCTTGTTGTTCAGTGTGTTCTGTTCGTCTGACGATTAGCAGTAACTGGCCTGTGTAACTGAACATTAGCGCTACAGAGGCTGTGTGTATGTCTCTATGAGTTTATAGGAGTCTTCAGCAAAATCAGCCTGATAACACATGGCTGTCCTGTTAGACCACGATGGAGTCCCAGCTCTTCTCTGCTCCTCTCCTCTGTTTCATCACTGCGTTTTAACATCTTTCATCACTCCATACTTTCATCCCTCCACCACTCCATTCCTTCAGTCAGTCGTCAGCCCTCCTCTGCATTCTTTCATTTCTCTTCTCTTGCCGGCATCAGCAGGTCAGTACCAAAGTATCAGTACGTCAAATCTTGAGCTGCTGTTTTTTCTACATGTATAAAGTAATTCGGTTCACTTCCAGCATTCGTTTTCATATTTATTTTTCAAACTATTTATTGTGGCAGTAAGTGTGTTTTTGCTTGTAAAATCGTTGTAGATTATAGGAATAAACAAAAACAAACAGAAATACAGTAAAAAAAAATAAGAATTCCTCATTTTCAAAACGTTTGTATATAGCTTGTGAGCTGGTTTGAAGAACGAAGTTTGGTTCCAGATTTATTCTCGATGCCCTAAACATCACATAGATTTGTTCAAATCCACCACAGGCCCACCTAATTATTAGCCGTGTAAGGAGTTCTCAAGTAATGGTGGGCCACTGATTAAGCGGCAGTGACGTATCTAAGACTTCCAGAAGGCTTAGAGTGATGTTTATTATTTGAAGTCCTGACCAATAGGAGAGCTAACTTAGCTATATCTACCCAGATATACCTTTGATATAGAGATACTTGCCTTTGTATCGTATCGACTTTGTATCCTCAGTATCGTATTGAATAGCATCGAATAGAAAAGTCATTTGTATCGCCCAGCCCTACTCTACACCTCATCTGTCTCTCTGTAATGGAGTCACGCTGGTTTAGCTGCACCATTACACTACACAGGTGTGTGTCTCTCTCTCTCTCACACACACACACACACACACACACAGCCATCTGCATCATCTCATCATTTCACACCACTGGAGCAATGAATTCTGGGAAAAAAACAGCAGAGACACAGACACCAGAAACAACCTATTTATCATAACACCCCCCTCGCTCAGCCTTTCAGTCCTTCTCATCATCGTATAATTATATACCGTCTCACATCACATTATTACACACCCATTCATTCACTCAGAGCTTTCCTATCAGATCAGAAAGAGCACGTATTAGCAGAGTGTAACTTACAGGTCACACCTGCTGCCTGGCTCAAGTGAGATCAGTTTACACAGACTAGAAAGACACACACGAAGCCGATCTTCTCCCAGATGCTGAAGCTAATGTCCTACTGTTTTATAGTCCTACTGTTATGTACCAGATTCTGCTGGAGTGATGTCCATTGTTGACTCAAACTTATAACCCAGTACAAATTACAGATTACTGGTAATGGGATTACTTTGCTCATTACTGCCTGGAAAAAATCTGATTACACATTACTTAAAAAAAAACAGCTTTTATTACTTTATTTAGAAAGAAATCAGAGTAAACCGCATTCAAAAGGCCTGTCACTGTGCCTGCCTTTGCTGTACAGTTACAGCGGGGTCTAAAAGTCTGAGACCACTTTGAAAATCTGGAATTAATAACAACAGAACTTTGAAAACTTTAAAACAAAAAAAAGCTATAAGTAATACAAAGAAGAAATATTCATGATTCTGCACTATTTCTAGCTCACTAAGCAAATCTGTGACCACATTGAAGCCTTTTGTATAGAAAGGTCAGATTTTTTTTAGCCTTCTCTTTATTTGAAGCTCATGTTCAGTCAATTCTCGGGTAAATTTTGTCTACTCATCACAGACTTTTGCACAAACTTATGGAGTCCTTGCCTGCTCGAGTGTACGCTGTCAGTGAAACAAAAGAAAGACGTACCGAATACCAAATACTAAATTTAAAAGATTTTACTTTTCGCTCAAATTGTAGCGCTGATTATATCAATTACAATGACGATCTTTCCATTAAATTAGAAAGGAATGCAAAATAGAGGCATTTTCACAAGTGGTCTCAGACTTTTGGATCTCACCGCATGCTTGATTAAAATGATGAACGACTGTTTAAAAACAGAAGTAGGTCCGTAGAAACGGTTGAAGAACAGCTGACTCGAAATAAAATCTTTATGAATAAGGGGTCAAACGTTCAGAGCTAGACTGTTTAGGTGAGGTTGGGTTCCCTAAAGGCCCTTAATGTTCCCCTTCTGAAGCATAAAGAGAGACAAATAAGCCTTTTTTAGTATTTGAAAACACCATCTGCCCTTTAGATTCATGAACGTTTTATGAAGAGTGGAGCAATAAAAACAGTCCTGTGAAGTTTATATAGCAGCCATAGGATCACCGTCGGCTGGATATTCAACGACGCATCACGCATGCACAAATTATGCACAAGGACAAGCACAGATAATCTACATAGAGGAAATGTATGTGTTAAATGCATTGTCTGTAATTAATATTGCTGTGTTAGAGACGTATGAGTGATGACACCAACGCAATTTAGCCGTATAACTTAAAGGGCTCCTACATTTTGTTGTATTGTATTTCTTTTCTGAGGAATGCCTTGTCCAACCTCTCCTTATCCCTTACAGTTAAACAGGCTGTTTTAGTTGCTGTGCCTTTAAGACTGGTATATGTAAATGAGCTCTGTTCTGATTAGCTGCTTTGTATTGTGCCTCATCCAAAAAGCAGCTCACGTTCAGACACTCTGGTACGTTCACCATGATCGCTGCTGAACTGCTGCAGGCTGGAAAAGGCAGATCTGTGTAAATGTGTTGTGGCATCACAAAGTGAAGTGAAGAAAATGCCGTGATATGGACGTCAGTCAGTACTCGTCCAGTATATGGGATGAAGTACAGTTCTATTAGACGGTCCTCAGCTTTGGGTTTCAGTGATGTGGTGAACTGAGAAAGGCTCAGCTTGGTGATCGATGTTGTTTTGTTGTGTTTATTATTTGTTTATCGCTGCGTCATGTTGTTGATGTTGTGGAGACACTTGAGATTCTTAAAGCTTTCAGCAGAGTCAAATCCATCAGCATCAGTCCGTCTACATTACTCTCTCTCTCTCTCTCTCTCTCTCTCTCTCTCTCTGCCTCACTATCTCTCTCCTCTCTCTCTCTCTCTCTCTCTCTCTCTCTCTCTCTGCCTCACTATCTCTCTCCTCTCTCTCCTCTCTCTCTCCCCTCTCTCTCTCTCCCTCACTATCTCTCTCCTTCTCTCTCATTCTCATTCATTCTTTCTCTTTGTTCTCTCTCTCTTCTCTCTGTCTCTTTTTCATTCTCTCTTTCTCTCTCACCATCTCTTTCTTCTCTCACTCACTCTCTTTCTCACTCACTTTCTCTCTCTCTGTTCTCTCACTCACTCTGTCTCATTCACTTTCCTTTGTTCTCTCTCTCTGTTCTCTCTCCCTGTCTCTGTCTCTTTCTCATTCTCTCTCTCTCTCTCTCTCTCTGTCTCTCTCTCTCTCTCTCTCTCTCTCTCTCTCTCTCTCTCTCTCTCTCTCTCTTTCATTCCTTGTCCTAATTTCTAATTTCACTGCGACAACTCTTTCAGCCCGAACTAGAACAACAAGGTGCCCTTCAAAAACTTCTGCAGAGAGAGAGAGAGAGAAAGAAAGAGAGAGAGAGAGAGAGAGAGAGAGAGAGAGAGATAGAGAGAGAGAGAGAGAAAGAGGGAGGGAGATAGAGAGAAGAAAGAGAAGGAGTGAGAGAAGAAAGAGAGAGAGGGATAGAGATGCAGAGAGAGAAGCAGAAAGAGGGAACGAGATGGAATGGGAGAGAGAAAGAGAGAGAGAGGGAATAAGAGAGGTATAGAGGTAGTGAAAGAGGGAGTGAACGAGAGAGAGAAAGAATAAGGGCGTGAGAGAGAGATGGAGACAGTGATGGAGGGGGGCAGGAATAGTGTGGTCATCCCACAGAGAGCAGTGGAGCAGTGTGAAAGAGCGGAGAGGAGTATAAATATCCTTATTTTAGTAGGTCAGAATGAGAGAGCAAGACAGCAGAAACAGGAAAGGAGAGGCAGAGTAATATAACAGTCATAGGGACACGTTTGACTTTAAACACTCAACAAAACATCTTTTTTCGCTGTTTTTTACCTTGTTTATTATTTTTTTCTCTGAGGTCGTGACTCGTTTTTACGTGATCGTTTTCTGTCCTTTCTTTAGTCCTGTCAGACGGGGTTAGCTTTCCTTGGGGAGGTGGGCTAATGTCATTTTACAGCAGGACGTCTGTCACGTTTATGTCCGGTTCACAGAGGATAAGTAATCTCAGGATTAATTACGGAGATGGACGTGGCTACTCAGCTTACACACCGCCTTCGCTCAAAGTAGAAACATTTAATGTATTGTATTTTATTTAGTCAAACTACCTGGCTGTCATTAGTGAATGCAGTGTGTCATCAGTGTCGTCATTAGCTTGAGAATTTACAGCCAACAGTAAAATCAACTGCATAAAATCAGACTTTTTTCTGTCAGTTCACGTTGTAATGTTTACTGTCGTACACGTGAGGAAGGACAGCACTAACTGGCTTGATTTGAGCAACAGAGAACACAAGTGAATGGTTCTTCAGTATGTTGGAAAGACCTTTTCCATAGGAAGGACAGCATTGTTAGCAGCATGTGGATCCACACAGGATTAATATAACCTTGGATTATTTCTATGGCTCGTTTTATAGCAGGTAGAATCAGACGGAATCTACTAATAAAGGAGCACACAGTGCATATAAATTAACGCCTTGTTTACATGTAAAATCTTTAAAAAGTATCTTCCACTGAATTAATAAGACAGCTATTAAAAACAAAATTATATATGGTTTATTTATTTATTTATTCATTTATTTATTTATTTATTTATAATAGATTCCTATTAATTCAGTGGAACATATTTTTTATGAGTGGGGTATTACTGCAGGCCGGAAAAACTCCAAATGGGCGGGCCATTGCTCCAAATGGGTGGGACAGAACTTGGAGTGCTCTGCTATTGGTTGTTGAGAGGTTCGTTGGGATTTCTGAGACAGGTTCGGTGTTCCTGCTGTCTGGTAATAAACAAAATTATTTTGCTGATAAATTTCCTTTTTTATCTTTTGTGTATTAAATACATGGACAGATCACGACGTCCCATCCGATTTTTTAAATAATCTAAAATTGAGCAGTTAAGTGATCTAGATCTGAGTTTGATCCACAGCCTGTCGTGCAATTCCCCTTTGATTTTATGTTAAAAGTCAAGTGGATGTGCATTTGTGTGAATACTGAAACCAGCGGGTTTGCTCTTTAATATCGACCGAACGTAAAGGTGATCTGTGCAGATTAGCTTTTTCAAATAAAAATGAAGTACAATGAGTGAATTATTATAGATGGGAACTGACCTTCGTGTTTTTGGGACCAGAGATGCTGCTGTTTACTTATATTCTCATGTATACATCAGAAGCAAACCACTGTTCTCATGTTATTTCATTAAAATTAACCAGCCCATTATGAGTGAAGACCGGACCCATTATGAGTGAAGACCGGACCATTTGGAGCTTAGTCCCTCCTACTTGGAATTGGTCCAGCCTGCAGGAATACATGCAGGCATACATAAGTGACTTTTTACAATCCAAAAGAGACAATAAGTTGACCAGTGTGGAGTGGCTAATAAGCGATGTATGTATTTGAGTAATTTTTGTTTCATCTTTGTTTGTTGGTGATTTTGTTTATTCCCATAAACTCCACTTGTACACAGTGTAGCTTTCCTTGTTCCCTCTTCCTCTCGTCTGGGGACCGGATTTGGCCAGTTCTGGTTACTGTCATCCCGAGGCAAGGATTATAGCAATCACGCAGTAAATGTGATACTGTACTTAAATACATTACAGCTGCATCAACTAAACTGCCCTGTCCTCACTGCTGTCCCCTCTGCAGGAACAGTTCTGACATTCTAACATTGGGGACATTTGATGGAGCCCAGAGATAACATGGTGATTATTTTTTAATAAGGCGTGGCCACAAATTAATACACTGAGGACACAAGTTAAGTTTTCTTGTGCCGAAGTTAGAAAAGATATTCCTCTGTTCTCAGTGTTGGCCCAATCCCATTTCACCCCTCTCCCCCTACCACTTAGCCCTACCCCTCTGGCACATTTTAGCCTAGGGGGTGGGGTGTCCCAATTTTTGTTGAGATAGAGGGGTAGGGTGGACTGTTAGGGCTACATGGCCCTCCAAACAGAGGTTTTTCAGAGACGCACTCCAAACTGAGTGTTATGAGAAAAAAAAATGGCAAGATGGCTGTGTGAGTGACCAAAGAAACCCACAAATGTAAGTTCTTCCTCCGTTAACAATTACAGTAACCACTGTTTTACCACAGTTTAAAGTCCTTTCAATGTATTATGGTCCTTTTCTTCACAACAACCATAAAAAATAGTAGTTTGCTGAGGTACCTGGCTAGTTAAATGTCCCGTTCCGCCTTAAATGGTGTAGCAGTTACATTCTGGCGCCTCAGGCATCAGAACTGCTGCACTATTTAAGGTGGAACGGGAAAATTCGAATAAGAAGCTGGTGAATATCTGACTTCAGCTTCATATCACTGAAGAATTAGGGGTGGGCGATCATAAATAATTGTCCCCTCTTTGAAGGCATACGATGCCCTAAATGTAAGTAAAGCCCAGCAGTGAGGAGCTGAACTTTACCCTCCTCTGCTGTCACTGCAGACTGGCAGGGTCACCTACAGAGCAGCGCTAGTAGCTGTTAATGAAGTAATGCTCTTTTTTATTTGAGGGTCCCATTTCATAGTAGGAGGATTTCAACCACTGCCCCTTGCAACTCAGATCTAAGGTGCGAGATGACACTAGAAAACAAGGGGAAGAGGTAAAAATAAGAAATGGGATTGGGCCTTTAGCTCAGCAACCCAACCTGTTTCCACATCATTGACTGAACAGATAATTTACGTCATGTAGAAGACAACCACTAATGTTAAACTGCTCTAGCATTACCCGGCTAGAAAAATGAGCACAGACCAGCATGGCTGAGCACCAGCTAAACCAGCATATGTTGTGTTTTGGATGCAACCAGCATGACCAAGCTGAGTGACCAATTAAACCAGCACCAGACCTGCTTAGACCAGTTAAGACCAGCAGGGAATGCTGCAGAAATTTTGGAAAGTTGGTGGAATTCCTCTTTAAATCATGAGTGCTGGTGGTGACACTGAACATAGTTAAAAAATAACCACTTTTTTGACAAACAAAATAGAAAAATACTACATGAATGTTTGCATTTTATTTAATGTTATATGGTGTTGTAAACGATTTGCTTTGATTCTTAAGAGTTTTGCACAGCACTGTGTATAAATATTAACTGTATATTGTGTTACCATTTAGAACAAAGTAATTGTTTAAAGGACTTCCATTGATCCACAGTGACACTGACATTTGGATCATAACTTGTGGGGGGGTAAGTGTAAATTATGCTAGCAAATAAGTTTTTTGCTCTATTAAAACTTCTTGTGTTTTATTTTGTGATTGTTTTGTAACATTTTGTGTTTTATTTTAATAATTCTTTTTACAAATTAACAAGAATACATGTGTAAGAGTGTGTGTGCTGGTGTAGCTGGGACAGTCCGGCTCACACTCTGCTTACCACAGCACATTCACACACACACACACACACACACACACACACACTCACACACACACACACACACACACACACACAGCGCACACTCAGCGATCTTTTTGTCCCCACATGATTGTTCTGTTCTCTTTCACGCTGAGAGAGGGAGAGAGAGGGAGAGAGAGAGAGCACAGGTACACTCTCAGAAAAAAATGTATAAAACTGTCACTGGGGCAGGACCCCTATTGTCACTGGGGTGGGACCCTCAAGGGTACAGCTCAGTACCTTTAGTCAGGGAACATAATTGTACTGTAATCCACTGAAATGATATTTTCTATGTTGTACTGACTCCACACACCCCGTCTGTCTCCAGGACTTTATTTTATTGTGCTGTTTTAAAACATTCGGTTATGAAAAGGTACAAATACAAACTTTTCACCTGGTTCACAACTGGACCCTAAAACCACTGTTGTACCTTTGAGGGAACATTTACATTGTTTGTACCTTGATGAACGAGAAATGTACCTGCACAGAACCTTTATTTCTAACAGTGTAGAACCACACACTGAGGGGGGTATAGAGGATTTGAGAAAGAGGGGAGATAAGAGGGTAGACTGAGCGAGAAAGCAGGAGAGAGAGAATGAGGAAGGGAGAGAGAAAGATCTCGGTTCCTCTCAGTGGTTCTTCATCATGTAGCTTCTCCTTTTCAGTCTTGGTTCTTCTCAGTGGTTCTTCCTCATGTAGCTTCTCCTTTTGAGTCTTGGTTCTTCTCAGTGGTTCTTCCTCATGTAGCTTCTCCTTTTCAGTCTTGGTTCCTCTCAGTGGTTCTTCCTCATGAAGTTTCTCCTTTTCAGTCTCGGTTCCTCTCAGTGGTTCTTCCTCATGAAGTTTCTCCTTTTCAGTCTTGGTTCCTCTCAGTGGTTCTTCCTCATGAAGTTTCTCCTTTTGAGTCTTGGTTCCTCTCAGTGGTTCTTCCTCATGAAGTTTCTCCTTTTGAGTCTTGGTTCCTCTCAGTGGTTCTTCTTCATGAAGTTTCTCCTTTTGAGTCTTGGTTCCTCTCAGTGGTTCTTCCTCATGAAGTTTCTCCTTTTGAGTCTTGGTTCCTCTCAGTGGTCCTTCTGCATGCTCTCAGAGAGGTTTGGTTCCATCTACATTTCTAAACAAACTGCTTTGGTATAATGTCTGTAGAAAGTGCTCGACTAATAACTTTTGAATTTAATTAAGTTGAATCGACTTGAACTAATGATGGAAGGAGATTCAGAAGTGCCTCCAACTTTCTTCCCTCTCTCTTCCCCTTTTCTGCTCGTCCACTTCCTCACAGACATGAGTCAGCAGAAAGAGAGCTAGACAGAAAAGGACGTCGTTTGAGGCAAACAAGACCAGTACCTACAAATACACTCACACCTGGCTGCAGAGAAACACTGTAACACAGTGGACACACACACAAACACCTGCAGGGCTCGAACTTCATTTGATGTGATGACAGTGCAGTGTGGACATTTCAAACCCTGTTGTTCTGAAATGGGTGAAGGCCGACATTCATAACCGTGTGGATACCACATTTAGATTACTGGGCATGTGTGTGTGCATGAGGGTGTTAGAGTTAACGTTCTAGACAAAGATGGACAAACGTATGTCACTTGCAGTGCTGTGATTTCCTCTGATTTCCACAGTTTTTGCATATTAGAGGATGTAGTGGATTTAGATCCTGATACAAAATATAATTCAAGACAAGTAGAACATAAGGCACAGATTTTCAGTTATCATTTCATTTATTGAAGTAAATAGTTTAGGCAACACCCATATCACCAATGTGAAAAGGTAACTGCCTGGCTACAATTCAATACTGGTTGTGCCACCCTTAGCAGCAACAGCTGCCACCAAATGCTTCCTATAACTGACGAATAGTCTTTCACATCACTGTGGAGGTATTTTGTCCCATTCTTCTTTGCAGAATTGCTTTAATTTAAAGTCACATTGGGAGGGCTTTTGAGCATGAACTTGCCATTTAAGGTCCTTCCACAGTATCTCAATGAGGTTCAAGTCAGGACTTTGACTCGGCCACACCAAGACCTTTTGTTTCTTTTGAGCCATTCAGAGGTGGACTTGCTCTTGTGCTTCTTGCTGCATAACTTAAACAATGCTTGAGCTTCAGATCACAGACTGACGATCCTCCTCCCTGGTAAAGAGCAGAATTTATGGTTCCATCAATCATGGCAAGTCATTCAGGCCCTAAAGCTGCAAAGCATCCCCACACCATCACACTACCACCACCATGTTTCACTGTTCGTATGATATTCTTATTGTGGAATACTTTGTTAGCTTTATGCCAGGAAGCCCGTCTCCCATGAAGTTTCACTGTCAACTCATCAGTTCACCGAATATTATTCCTAAAGACTTGATGATTTTTGTAATTATTGCCAGTTATCAAAGCTGGTCAGGAACAATATGACCATTTGCCTGTATGATACATGCATGATTGTCTGACAATTAAATGACTGATTTATCATTTACGAATCGATATTAGAGATGAGAGCCATGGGTTTTAAGAAGAAGCTGTTTGAGACTGTTCTGAATGGAAGTCTGCAGAAAATGCGATGAATATACAGAGACAGAAGTGTTCACAGTGATAGGTGGTGATAGGAACCAGATGTGCAAATCATTTAATGCCTCTACAAACTACCTCACAGAAATTTATTACAAGAAATGATTATAAATACGCTGAAAGTTGCCTGAAACATTGCTTTTCAGTACTTCTGAGAGAAGGTTTTCATCTGAGATGATTTTAAAGAGCCATTTATGGTAGAAAACTACATGCAGGTCATTGTAAGGCAACTGCAAGAAAATGTATTTGTTCAGATTTAACACTATTTTTCATCAACATTACATATAAATACTCAAAAGACACGTGTAGGTTCACCGGTGGTCTTGAATAGACAAAATATGTAAACAAAATAGCTGTATTTGTGTTGTAGACATCATGACCCCTGGTTCCTATCACGACCACCGTAAAGAAATCTGAGTCTGCACGTTTGATTAATGAACCATTTCACATCAAGCCACTTTGCAAGACTTTGGGTACATCTCAACCACTGAAATATGCAGAAATCCAGAAAAATCTGTGGAATTCCCATTTAATGTATGCTAATATTCAGGATAAACTAATGGATTAGCTTATGTAGCCAATAAATCCCATGAAACACGTAAGGTAAGTGTTAACTTAAACTAATGCAAAGTAATTACTTGGGTGGTTTTTCAATGAACAACTTGCTCTTACTAAAGTTTTTTTTTAATTATTGCTTTATGTACAGAGTTTAATTAATTAAAAATGTCTGTGACTCATTTCTAATAAATGGTCACTACGATAGCAGCACTCTTACTGTCAGTAGTCTTTCCACTCCTTAGTTGAAGTTCACACTTAGAAAACTAGTACATCAATGTCCTCACAAGTATAGTAATACAAGTGTGTGTGTGTGTGTGTGTTTTTTATTGAGCGGTGTTGTCATTTAGCTGTCCTCTGGGTGGTGGACAGATGGTCTAAACACCCCCACCCCACACCCACTGTCCCACACACACAATCTGGTGCTTCTGAGAGTATTTTTGGGGCTCTCTCACAAATACCACTCCCCCACCCCACCCCCAGGGTAGCTAGTTCACTGTTTGATAAGGTCAGAAAAGTAATTGTCCAGCATCACAGGCTTGTATGTTTGAAGGACAGTAGCGTATCAGCATATTTGAATAATTATTCCAATAATTGTTCAGCTTTTTTGGGGTCATTAGGCAAAACCTTTCAATTTGGGTGTTACTTTGTTCTGGCTTTCCATAGACTTTGATTCAGAGCAGCCTTTCATACTGAACGTTTGGCAAAACTAAACCTAATTTTATATATAATGCTTTTTTAAATAAAATAGTTTGATATAGTTTGTAAACTCTGCCAATGTAAACGATGAATACAGTCATACAGTCTTCATACAGTCCATACAGGGAAATGGACAAAAGCATTGGCTGTTTTTTGTGATGTCACGAGAAACTAAGTTACATATCCACCCATTCAGCCAACACCTGTTTAGCTCTGCCCACTCACGTTGAAGTTATAAGGAGCGTTTCAGCTTGGACTGCTTTTTGAATGAGGCACAATACAAAGCAGCCAATCAGAACAGAGCTCATTTGTCATATAAATTCATTTATGACTGCTGCTGGTACATAAACCTACACAAATACCAAGTAGACCTGAGGGAAAATACTTAAATACAAAAAATATAGGATGGGAAATTCTTCAATCTCAAGGAGTTTACCAAGTCAGAATTGTTCACAGTGGTGTTGATAGGAACCAGATGTCTGTAGAGGTTAATGCCTCTAAAAGCTCCCTCGCAGACTGACTTCATGTAATGGTTATGAATACGCTGCTTTGTGTCTGAGACATTATTTTATAGGTTTGTGATAAGATTCTGGCCTTAACTGTATGTTTGTTTAATCCATTCAGGAGGGGTACTCACAGGGCGTTAAAAGGTAGAATAGTCCCTCAAGAAAACATGTTTTTTCAGATTGATCATTATTTTATCATCATCAACATTACATATAAAAACTCAGAACATACATGTGGGTCATTGATTTTGCACAGTAAATAAAATGGCCATATTTCCCTTCTAGACATTGTGACCCCTGGTTACTCACCACCACTGTAAAGAAGTCCTTGTGACTGAATTTTTCATACATTTTGAAAAATCAGTGGAATCCCCCTTTAAGGCCAAAGCCTTGTGGGCCAAAGTTTGTGTCTAGTCCTGGAGTTAAAAAAAGTGTTCGATGGGGAATCAGCACTGAGGCCTGGCTTTCTGGACTTGGATTAAGCATAAAAAACATACCGTGCTCTCCCCAGGACACGGACCTTTCAGTAAGAATGACCTTACAGGTGCACTCGCTAAGGGCGCTGGCTTCAGAACAGCGCACAGCGTTTTCCTTTACATACCACTGTGACTTTGAAGCTCAGCATGAATGAGGCTCCTTCAGCGCAGAATACTAATATACTGGCAGCCCACATCCTGAATTGCTAACGTTGGCAATCTGAAGTTGTTTGGTAGGAATGGAGAACTCACACAGTCCCAGGACAGTCTATCACCCCCTCCGTCCTCTTACACTGCACTGGCTGGTTAATATTAATGTCCATCCACCAGCAAACCAGTCGGGACATCTTGTCCTCATGCCAGCTTAACATTTTAACATCCATCCTGTACAGTAATATACAAGCACATATCTACTCAATTATATGGAAAAAAGTGAAATATAGTATATGTACACAGGTTAAATATATGCCAATACGTTAAATATTTAATATAATATGTTTTTGTATGTATATATATAATATATATATATATATATATATATATGTATATATATATATATATATATATTACTCATGTTTTGTTCTGATATGTATTTTATAAATCATCGCTGTCCAAAAAAACCATCATGTATCTTGATTTTAGAGTATTTTTATTAGTCCATTCATTCCTCAGTCATCACAGCTGATGCTGAACGATGTAGAAAAAAAATGGACAGAAAATTGAGATACATATTGTTTCTTTGTTAGTATATATTGCGTATTATCTATTAGATATGTATGATTATATGTTTTATATTACATTAATATAGATTTATATATGTATATTTGTGTATCACTATAAACGTATTGCTTTTTTAAACAATATTAATACGATTTTAAAAATCCTTAAATTACAAAAAAATATTAAAATGTTTTTTTATTTTTATGTTAAAGAATAACGTTGTATTACGTACTGTTTACTAATTTTTGTTCTGATTAAATACAGTGAAAAGTCTGTTGTGCGCGTGTGCGCGCTCAACGCCCCCTCCTCCGCCCCCGCGTGCTCGCGCGCGCGCTGCCATTCATTCTTTCTTGCAGCGTTCCGCGCGGAAGACAGACGGACAGACAGACAGACAGGCGGGCAGCGGCGACTGAGGGACGGACTGAGGGAGGCTGCGCGGAGGAGCTCGCGCTCCGATGCTGATTTTTAAAAAATACAGAGAGTAACGGCTCGGCGAGGCGAGGCTGCGGCGGTTCTCCGGGCCGGAGGAGGATTCGGACTCGGAACCTGCGCCGCTGCTCCGGCAGCTCCGAGGAGGAAGAGCAGAAAGCGGAGACGGTGAAGGATGCGGGATTTTAACCGTCGGGATTTTTGAAACCTAACCGCCGCCGCCTAAAGTGAACCGGACAGAGAAAACGGTCTTTCCCTCTAGACGTGATTTCGCCCTCACTGTAAACAGACGCTGAGCGGCTTTTTACCGAGACGGGTTTTTTGCCTGGCGAAAACAGAAGCCACACCGAGCGACGGTAAGTCCGGCTCCCGTTTGTCAGTAAGGTTACTAGCCTGCTAATTCAGCGAGGCTAACGCTGTTTTCCGACCGCCCGTATCGGTAACGGTCGATACCGTGGGTCGCGTATCACGGTGTACCGATGAAAAACGCAGCCCCCGTTAACTGCCGCTACCTTTGTTACCAGCATGGCTCTGGCGCTGCCTTTGAGCGGCTAGCTGGCCGCCTTGCCTGACCACGCTGACTGACTGACTCGGGGGGAGGTGGGGGGGAGGTCTGCCTTTTGTCTCCCCACAACCACACGGCTCGCTTTGCTGTGTCACATTACAGCTCCGGCTAGCTCCTTAAATACACCTTATGGAGCGTTATGACTTCTCCGTTAGCGCGGTGCGGCCGTGACCGGGGAAACACGAGATATTAACGCTGCGTGAAAAGCGTTGGTGGCGGCTGTTTAGAGATGCGCAACACCGCATCGTCTCTGTGTTGTTTTTTTTCGATATGTCATTCGAGGTGCCTTGGGAAGCGAAGGGGGAAGCCTTGCTAGCTGTTGAGCTGTGTGAAGCGTTGGAGAAGGCAGGGAAAAACAGGATAATGAAACGAGGAGCCGTGGATGTTCAGATGTTCAGGTGTCAACAAGATTCTGAGCTCAAAATCGTGTCAGATTTGTAGTTTGGTGAAGGGCTGAGGAAGTCCAGGGGCCCAGCAAGGCTCTGTTGAGGTTGCTGGATTGTAAGAAAGGAGGGCCAACAGAAATGTGTGAAGATGTCTAGGTGACCAGCAAGATCTGTCTGGATCATAAGAAAGGGGGTAAAACAGAATAGGGTCACACTGTAGCTGTAGGAAGGGTCAAAACCCTTGAGTTGTCCAGCCAGACTCTGTTCAGATGGCAGGACTATTAGAAAGGCGGGCCAAAACAGAAATGCATGGGGATGTCCAGGGGACTAGCAAGACTCTGATGATTTTACTGGATCAGAAGAAAGGGCAGAAAACAAATTTTAATCTAATTTATAGCAGTAAGAAGGGTCAAAACCCTTGAGATGTCCAGCAAGACACTGTTGGGCAGTCTGGACTGTAAGAAGACTGGAATAATAGGGGTGTAAAACAAAATAATGTCAAATTTGTAGCTGTAGAAAGGGGGCCTTGAGATATCCTACAAGACTCTGTTGAGATGGCAGGATTATAAGAAAAGCGGGCCAAAGGGGACTAAGACTGATATTTCTGGATCAGGAAAAAACAAATGTATATCAGATTTATAGCAGTAGGAGGGGTCAAAACCCTTGGGATGTCCAGCAAGGGATGGGTGGTCTGGATTGTAAGAAAACTGGGATAATAGGGGGGTAAAACAAAGTAATGTCAAATTTGTAGCTGTAGGAAGGGTCAAAACCCTTGAGGTCCCCAGGAAGACTCTTTTGGGATTGCTGGATTATAAGAGAGGAGGGCCCAAACAGAAATGCATGTCCAGGTGACCAGCAAGATTTGTCTGCATTATAAGAAAGGGAGGAAAATAAAATTATAAATTTGTAGCTGTAGAAAGGGTCAAAACCCCTGAGGTGTCCAGCCAGACTCTGTTGAGATGGCTGGATGATAAGAAAGGAGAAATGCTAGAAGATGATATTTCTGGATCAGGAGAAAACAAAATCTATATCAAAATTATCAAAATTAAAGGAAGGGTCACTACCATTCAGATGTCCAGCCAGACTCCATTGGGCAATCTGGATTATAAGAAAGGGGTGATAATGGGGGAAAAAGAGGAATTATGTCAAAATTGTAGCCATGTGAAGGGATGAGGTCATATAGGTGTCATGCAAGACTCTGTTGAGGGAAGAGAGGAGGGGAAATATAAATATAAATATTTCAAATTTGTAGGTGTCTAGATGGCCAAAGATGTCCAGATGTCTAGCTCTGACTCTGTTAGGGGTCCACATAATAAGGATAATCAGAGTTCTGAAGGGTCCTCTATCCCTTTTTATCCCAAAATGATGTTAACACCAGAATAATAGTTGCTGGCTTTGGTATCAAGGTATGTGTGTGTGTGGCAGGTGGAGGAATTAAGTGAGAAAAGGCAATATTCCCAATGAGTTCACTGTCCAGGCTGAATGAAACTATGCTGAGAGAAAGCAGGATTTGAGGCTACAGCGTGGATGGGCAGGGATTACTGCGAGATTTCGGGCTGTAATGCTAGCCAGAGTCGTCAGTGTCCGCTCCCTGTGAGTGTCTCTGATTTAACCAGACAGGCAGTCCCCCCATCCCCCACCATGAACGGCTGCTGTGTTTTTGAGGATTTTTTTAAGGCTGGTACCTGTGCCGCCTTGGGACGGGCGCTGGGTTTAAAGGGCCGTTTCTAGGTCAGTCTCTTGTGGCTGAGTAGTATTAACAGAGATGAACCTGATCCTGGATCAGTGACTGCACTTCATAGTGCGTTGTAGCCTCATTTGTCAAGCCTTTCAGAGCTGGGCTGCTGATCTAGAAACAGTAGGCTAGTATAGCGATTAGATTGCTACATAATGTGACATGGACACCTTGATTCAGCAAAACACTCAGATACACTCATCTCGATCTGTGATTGGTCAGGGTGCTCAGAGCACGCAGTAAACAAACACTTGGTTGGCTCACACAGCCTGAAATCAGTATTTCAGAGACCAATTCTTGTGACTCTGACTAGGTGTTTGTGTTGTTATGCTTGGCACATGTGTGACACAGAGACTAGAGCTGCACCATGTGGGCAAAATACAATACTGGGATTATTTTGCTGCGAACTGTAATTGCAGTATGCCTTGCAATAGACTACATTCAAACTATTAATATAACATGATTAATGACTGGCCTGTAATATAGTGTCCAGAGTTGTTTGTTGGAATTGACCATGTGACTGCTTTGATTTACCAGAACACCCACAGAACATTTAGGAGACAGTTTCATGGACACATAGCTTAGTCTTGGCTTAAACTCCAATGTCAGTGTGTTTTACCATTTAAAAAACATTTAGTCTAGGTTAAGGCTTAATCTGGGTCTGGGAAAATGCCCCAAAAGACTAGATATCATAATTTAAGGGCAAATGCTGCAAAAACGTTTAACAGACAATATGTTCTGCAGCCATAATGGACATTTGAAGGCATATGGCTGCACTGGAAAAAGCCTCTTGTTACAGCAATAAGGCCAATCTGAATATTACTTCCTGTTTGTTGATCTGGGCCACTTCAAATCAATCAGCAAACAGAACAGATAAGAAATAATGCATAGAATTTTGACTAGATTTTTCCCCTTTATTTACCTTTCCTTTATTGAATATATTGATACTTGTACAAATGTGCTTAGTCCAGACGAAGCAACAGAGCATTCAGTAATGTATAAACGTTGTTTGGTGTACATATATGTCTTCACATAAAGAATAGAACTGAGCAGACCCAATGTAACATGGAATCTATAAAGGATGTAGCCATAGGGCAGTGCTCAATATTATTGAATTTCCACAGTATAGTATCTATATTGCTGGGATGTTGGGTGGGGAATGTTATACAGTCATCGTTGCTGGTCTGTAGTTCAGAGTTTTACAGCTTAAGGTCCATTATATGTTGATTTCATTGTACAGGCCTTAGGTTGGGTGATTGACATACAAATGAACTAATGAACTAATCTCAATACACATTAAATATGGGCTCTTTTATGTAAAATTCATGTACCTGTGATTTAACCTCACTTTGTCAATTTGTTATTCGCTAAATTAATCGCCTGAGGAACTCAAATCTCATATAAACTTGTATCTCAAGTGTATAATATTAGAAAGTTTGCACTTCTTAGGCATACTGATCAGGGACCATAATCTATCCATTCATCCTCTCCATCTTTCTCTCCTTATCTCTTTATTGTACCATGTAGGCTGCATATCTCTCTTCACCAGTCCATTACTACATCTGCCCATTAGCAGTTAGCCCATCGCTAATAATACCCACGGCACAATTTTATGCTTGATTGAAACTGGTGAAGAAAGTTACTGTGGGATCAACCTTTAAGTGGATGGGTGACGGAATAAATAGACATTTAATAGGAATGTAGGAAAGATAACAAATCTTGGTAGACATTTTATTGAAATTTTTGTATTTTTTGTGACATGAAAAAATAGAGATCAGTTTTAATAAATATGAAATTATCACTGGATCCACAACTGTTTACTGTTCAGATTATAACTGTCTAAGCATGTGTTACCTTGGCATTTTCAGGAAGACTGAAGCAGTAGACTGTTACTTCTGCTTTGATTTTTAAAAGATGGTAATCCTCAGTTATTAGAAATATTAAAATTTGAAGTGGTGTGAGTATTAAACTGGTCAAAATTGGCCCCATTCCTGATCTGCAGTGGAAGGGGACTGTAGGACTGGGATGGGGAGACAAAAGCATAGATGGATGAATGGATGGACAGACAGACAGACAGATAGACAGACGGCTGGATGGATAGGTTGTGGGGTCATTGCAGTGTGAGGAATGCAACGGTGGCCCCCCATACTGCTGACTGTCCTAATCCCCCTCATGTGCCCTGCCCTTTCCCCTGCTGTCCGAGCAGCCCTCATTGTCCCGGTGCTCGGAACGGCTCGGTTCGCTAAGCCTAGTCATCATACCCACTACCGGTGCTTTTGTTCACGCGACACCCCTCGCATTCCACCCTTGCACTCTGCAATCATGTGGGGATGAGCCCCCGGTTCGAGCTGTGTCAGCCTCCAGGAGCACTGGGGTCTGATCTTTATCAGGCCACAGTGTCTGATCTGACTCTGAAATGGGCTGGTAAAGCGATAAATATGCTTTTGTGCGTTTGAAGTATTGTCAGTAGGGCTGCTTCTCTGTTCCAACTCCATTAATTAAACCTGAGAACAGCATTTCATAACATGAAGTAGGATGGCTTTTAACATTAGCTGACCAGCTCACTAGCACAACTATCGCCACGCCCCAAACCACACACTTCTGTACTTCATGTACGACACTAATGAGCGCACTTCTAATGGTATATGTGCTATTTTTACACACTATTTAGGCCCAATCCCATTTCTTCTTTTTACCCCTACCCCTTGTTTTCGAGTGTCACCCTAACCCCTTGGAACTGAGTTGCAAGGGGTAGTGGTTAAAAACTTGCCCTACAAAATGGGACCCTCAAATAAAAAAAAAACAAAAAAAAACAAAAAAAAACATCGCTTCATTAACAACCTAGCTTACTAGCGGTGCTCTGCAGGGAACCCAGCGCGTCTTCAGTGATAGCAGAGAAGGGAAAAGTTCAGCTCCTCGCTGCTGGGCTTTAGTTACATTTAACGCATTAAATGCTTTCAAAGAGGGGGATAAGACAATCATTTATCACCCACTCCAATTATTTGGTGATACGAAGCTGAAGTCATCTATTCGCTAGCTTCTTGTTCGAATTTTCCCATTCCACCTTAAATGGTGCAGCAGTTACATTCTGACGCTCCTGGCGTCAATACTGCCGGACTATTTAAGGTGGAATGGGGAAAGTTAGCTAGCTACTGAGAAATTAGCATGCTATTAGCGATTTTTTTGCGTTTGTTATGAAGAAAACGACCATAATACATTGAAACGACTTTAAGATAATACAATAGTTATCGTAATTTTTTAACGGAGAAAAGTCTCACATTTGTGGGTTTCTTTGGTCGCTCGCGCTGCCATCTTGCCGGTTTTTCTTTTTTCTCATAACATTTGGAGTGTGCCTCTGAAAAACCTCCGTTTGGAGGGCCATGTAGCCCCAACACTTAGCCCTACCCCTCTATCTCAACTAAAATTGGGACACCCTCACCCTAGACGTGAACGCACAAAACAGAGGGGTAGGGCTAAGTGGTGTGCTAGTATGCGGTTTGGGACGGACACATTTTGTATACACGTTATGGACAGTGCTGCAGAAGTTTTTGATTAGTTTTAATAGAAACGTTCTTTACCAGCAGAGTTACGAATGTTTTGGCTGTTTGGAGATGTTTTGGACTTACGCTGTTTGTGATGTTGCAGTAAGGTGTTTTTATGGTTTACCAGATCCAGTCAGCTTGTCTGGGAAAGAACGTTGTAGTCTTGCACACTGTGATTTGAGCTGAGACACAGCTTTAATTAACATAGCAAAGCCCCTGTCATTAATGTGTGTGCATGCCCATGGATGCATGCATGTGTACCCATTTATCTTGGGCGTGAACATCTCCTGCGTGTAATTTTAGCTCAGGATGTAAGTGGAGGATGTAACTTTGAGTTCACGAGGACCACTAGGTCAGTGTATTTAGAACAAGTTTAGTGTCAAGTGTTTAGAACTGGTGTTGTTCTTGTTCATCCGGAGACATTATAGTTGTATCTGTCAGATCTCTTAAAGAGGTACCTTTAGTCAAAGTGCTTTAAAGAAGTTAGATTTAAGGAAACAGACATGATCAGTACTAAAGCAGTTTCTCATGTGGATTGTTTGGGTATGTGGTGTGACCTTTGCTAAAGCTGTAGAAGATACGAGTCACTTTAAGACGGTTTTGTGTTGCCTTAGACCCATTTTGGAAGAAATCATTGCTGTTGATGTTGGGCTTCTTGTCATCAAATTCCAGTTAATGTTATTTTTTTGATCACGTTAGATTGTCTGGAGCTGATTGACTATTGATTTTTTTTTCTCGTATGTTCTAGCATTGTTGAAGAGCGTCCAGAGGCTTCTCCAGCCTGCACTGTCAGTTCATCCTGCCATCTATACATTATTTAGTAGTGTCCTATCATATCAAACTACATCATATTGCATGAGCAAAAGCAGGCTGCAGTTATTTACAGTAACATCAAATTGTTTACATCTACATCATTTTATTATTTTAGTTTTCCATGCTTATAAAACTTTCACAGGATTTACTAGCGGTCACAGCAGCTGTCCAGTTTTGAATACTGGATCTACAGAGTTTTCTGTATAACAGCAATGCTAACTTTTATGTAATTTTGATTGACACCAGACTAGTGTTTTTTGGCAGTGCATGTACCTGTGCCTGCTGTACATGCCCTTTTTCCTCCATCACTGCTGTAGATCAGATCAGCACGATGAGACTAGATGCTTTGTTCTCAAATCTAACACACCTTCAGCTTTACATGGAGCTCCAGAGGAGAGCCCATTACAAAGGATGAAGAGATTTGATGCTTAAGCTTCAGTGTGTCACAATGGCAAGTCTGACCAAATGTGCTGTACCATTGCAAAGTTCAAGGCCATTTAATGCAGGTTTATAAGTTGGTAATCATTAATAAATAGTCAGTTGTTAGCCAAAATGCCGTCAACGTCTCTAGATTCTGCCATCTTATACAACAGTTCCTCTTTCGCTCTTCTCTCTCTCTTTTTTATCCCTCCTTTTGTCTCCTCAGCATCAAAATTCTCACATTTTTCACATGTTCCTGGTTTATCCCGTTAGTGTGTTTCAGATCAGTGTTGTGTGTGTATGTGTGTGTTGGCAGTCATCTCTCGGCAGATAGCGAGCTCGTTTAAGTCCTGGTTTCTAGCCCTTCTGTGGAGTTGGCCTATATATAGCCTTCCTGCCTCCTCCTCCTCCTCTTCTCTCAAGCTGCCTTCGTTTTGGCTACATCTCTCTTCATCCTCCCTCAGAATCTCTGCAGCTTCCGATTCTAGAATCATATTCCGAATAGCCTGGAATGGAGGCTTTGGGACTGGATTAGGATTTTTCCATCATAAAACGATACTGGATGCACTTCATCCCAGGGCCAAGCAGTATGACAGTATTTATCTTTATCGTGACAAACTCTCTCGCAACATGTCACAGTAGGCTTTTTAAATGTAGCACTATTTTGTTTGCTCTAACTTACGAAATGTCAGGAAAAAAATATGGTCACACATTGTGTATCGTGAAAACTTCCTGAAGCATTGTGATATCACATTTCTGCCTTATCGCCCACCTCTCATCCTCCATCTCTTTTTAAGCAAATATCTGCCAATACTGATATGATTCAGATATTATTGTGCATTTCTAATGAACAGCTAGCTATGCATATTACTACAATTTTTTTAAATGTTTTAAATTTAAGTTTACACTGTGTTTTTTTGCGAAAAAGGTTAACTGAATAGGAAAAAACGCTTTGGTTTTGTGTAAGTGATGTTGTGTTGACTTTTTCAGGTTTAGATACTACAGTTATTCTAAGTTTGATCTGTACCAGTATCAGCCAGTACTCAAGGTTTCAGTATCGGTTCCAGAAAGAAAAAAGTGGTATTGTGCTGTTTCTAGTTTCTAGCTGTGTACCTGATGTATTTCTGTACCTGGTTTCAGATGTCCGGAAAGAACAGCATTGGTCGATACGTCTGAGCCACACTGATACTCTGACTCAGCTTTTTCCTCTCAGTGTTTTTACATTTTTCACAGAGGCACATCATTTGTAGTTATTTTATGCTGCTGTGATTTTTGGAAACAATTCAGGTTGACAATTTTAGTTCCGTTCAGTTCAGTATTTGCTTTTCAACATTGACATAAAATTTACAGTTATATTATCCAGGCATTTTCCTCTACAAATCATCTTCACAGTCAGATTCTCTGAGCCTTTTAATAAACTCTTTCAATGTGTATTATCTGGGACCTAATATCGCTTTGGCTGTGTTCAGTGTAGTCTTTTGCTGGCATGCTGACAAACCGTCACCTTTGATCTTTGACCCTCGGGGAGTCGATGGACGTGTGGAGGTGGACATTATAAAGCAGACAGGCCTTGTCTGCTGTGCCTTCTGCTGACCTGCCAAACTGGCAGAACCTATTCAGAGCCTTCTGTAGACCAATTAAATAGATTTAAATTGACTCACACCCCTGACCATTCAAACAGGGTTGGGCCAGTCTCTTTCTGACCCTTACTG